>NC_083494.1:17743257-18045038 GCF_905332965.1 Bombus pascuorum | reverse complement strand
TAACCCCCACCTAACCCAACCTAAACCCCCAACCTAACCCCAACCTAACCCCCAACCTAACCCCAACCTAACCCCCAACCTAACCCCAACCTAACCCCACCCTACCCCACCACCCCACCTACCCCCCCACCTAACCCCAACCTAACCCAACCTAACCCCCACCTAACCCCAACCTACCCCAACCTAACCCCCAACCTAACCCCAACCTAACCCCAACCTAACCCCACCTAACCCCAACCTAACCCCAACCTAACCCCAACCAACCCCAACCTAACCCCAACCTAACCCCAACCTAACCCCCAACCTAACCCCAACCTAACCCCAACCTAACCCCAACCTAACCCAACCTAACCCCCACCCCACCCCCACCCTAACCCCCACCTACCCCCACCAACCCCAACCTACCCCAACCTAACCCCACCTAACCCCAACCTAACCCCAACCTAACCCCAACCTAACCCCAACCTAACCCCAACCTAACCCCAACCTAACCCCAACCTAACCCCAACCTAACCCCAACCTAACCCCAACCTAACCCCAACCTAACCCCAACCTAACCCCAACCTAACCCCAACCAACCCCAACCTAACCCCAACCTAACCCCACCTAACCCCAACCTAACCCCAACCTAACCCCAACCTAACCCCAACCTACCCCCAACCTAACCCCAACCTAACCCCAACCTACCCCAACCTAACCCCAACCTAACCCCAACCTAACCCCAACCTAACCCCAACCTAACCCCAACCTAACCCCAACCTAACCCCAACCTAACCCCAACCTAACCCCAACCTAACCCCAACCCTAACCCCAACCTAACCCCAACCTAACCCCAACCTAACCCAACCTACCCCCAACCTAACCCCAACCTAACCCCAACCTACCCCCACCTAACCCCAACCTAACCCCAACCTAACCCCAACCTAACCCCAACCTAACCCCAACCTAACCCCAACCTAACCCCAACCTAACCCAACCTAACCCCAACCTAACCCCAACCTAACCCCAACCTAACCCCAACCTAACCCCAACCTAACCCCAACCTAACCCCAACCTAACCCCAACCTAACCCCAACCTAACCCCAACCTAACCCCAACCTAACCCCAACCTAACCCCAACCTAACCCCAACCTAACCCCAACCTAACCCCAACCTAACCCCAACCTAACCCCAACCTAACCCCAACCTAACCCCAACCTAACCCCAACCTAACCCCAACCTAACCCCAACCTAACCCCAACCTAACCCCAACCTAACCCCAACCTAACCCAACCTAACCCCAACCTAACCCCAACCTAACCCCAACCTAACCCCAACCTAACCCCAACCTAACCCAACCTAACCCCAACCTAACCCCAACCTAACCCCAACCTAACCCCAACCTAACCCCAACCTAACCCCAACCTAACCCCAACCTACCCCCAACCTAACCCCAACCTAACCCCAACCTAACCCCAACCTAACCCCAACCTAACCCCAACCTAACCCCAACCTAACCCCAACCTAACCCCAACCTAACCCCAACCTAACCCCAACCTAACCCCAACCTAACCCCAACCTAACCCCAACCTAACCCCAACCTAACCCCAACCTAACCCCAACCTAACCCCAACCTAACCCCAACCTAACCCCAACCTAACCCCAACCTAACCCCAACCTAACCCCAACCTAACCCCAACCTAACCCCAACCTAACCCCAACCTAACCCCAACCTAACCCCAACCTAACCCCAACCTAACCCCAACCTAACCCCAACCTAACCCAACCTAACCCCAACCTAACCCCAACCTAACCCCAACCTAACCCAACCTAACCCCAACCTAACCCCAACCTAACCCCAACCTAACCCCAACCTAACCCCAACCTAACCCCAACCTAACCCCAACCTAACCCCAACCTAACCCCAACCTAACCCCAACCTAACCCCAACCTAACCCCAACCTAACCCCAACCTAACCCCAACCTAACCCCAACCTAACCCCAACCTAACCCCAACCTAACCCCAACCTAACCCCAACCTAACCCCAACCTAACCCCAACCTAACCCCAACCTAACCCCAACCTAACCCCAACCTAACCCCAACCTAACCCCAACCTAACCCCAACCTAACCCCAACCTAACCCCAACCTAACCCCAACCTAACCCCAACCTAACCCCAACCTAACCCCAACCTTTTTTTTTTTTTTTTTTTTTTTTTTTTTTTTTTTTTACGTGGGGAAATCCTCATGGACACCCTTCCCCCAATGGGGGTCGGGTAGTGTCGGACTCTTACCGACTAAAACCACCACGTGGCTGCTCGTACGCACAGGGAAGAAGAGGGCCCAGGGGTATCACGGTTGAAAATCTCCTGTAAGCCCTCCTCTCATCGTCTTCCCTCCTAGTGCGGAGGGGATGCTTCGCTGTGACTCCCGGGGCAGCCAACCCCGGGGTCATCTTCCTCTTGTTGTTTCCGTATCCGTTGGGGGAGATGGCGGCCTCCCCCCGTTGCGCCCACTTCTCTCGCGTCGTATCCTTGCCGGGTGCTCGGCTCGGACCCTGAGCCGCTCCGCCCGCTCCTTCGCGAGCATGATTTGCTCGCAAAAGTCCCTCACTGCCTCGTAGTCCGACCGGCTACGTAGCAGCGCCTCCACGATCCTCCTCGGGGACAGGTCGTCCCCGATCTTCACCGTCAGGGTGTGTCTCTGCATGGCCCACGCGGGGCAGTGCTGCAGAGTGTGCTGGGCGTTGTCCTCCGCCTCCCCGCAGTGGTGACAGATGTTGGTCACCTCCTTCCGAATCTTCTTCAGGAACTCACCGAACACTCCGTGCCCGGTGAGCACCTGGGTCAGCCTGTAGGTCAGCGGAACGCCCCGCGCTTCCTTCCACCTGTCCCAGACGGGCAGGACCGCGTCTACCGCGCGGTGGGACGTCTTCCTCGCCTCCTTCTCCAGTAGGAGCCGCCACCTCTCCCATGTCTCCTCTTCTATCTCCTTCCTCACCTGCGGAGCGTCTTCGTCTCGATCCCCGTCCCTGACCCTCGTGGCTCCGTACACCTTTTGAAGGGCCAGGGCTTGCAACGCGTATGGAGGGGATGCCGCCAGGACGGTCGCGGACGCGTGCGACACCGTCCTGTACCCTCTCGCTATCCTCAGAGCGGTGGTGCGTTGAACCGCCCGCAGGAGTGTCTGACTTCGCCTGCTCGCGGCCAGATCCCTCGCCCAGATGGGCGCACCGTACATCGCTCGGGCTCTGACCACCCCGTCGTACAGCCTGCGCACCGCTCTCCCGGCGCCTCCGATGTTCGGGAGGATGCCGCATAGGGCGTTGGCCGCTGCCGCCACCTTTGGGGCGAGGCTCTCGAAGTGGGGCTCGAACGACCATTGGTCGTCGATGATGAGGCCCAGGTACCTCAGTTGGCTCCCCACCCGGACCCCTACCCCGTCCACGTCGATCGTCAGTCCATCCGGGGGCGGTCCTCTGCGTCTTCCGTCGTAGAACCCGAGCGCCTCCGTCTTGGCCGGAGCGACCTTCAGCCCCAGTTCTCCGATGGCCCTCGCCGCTCGCCGGGTGGCCTCCGTGGCAGCCTCCGCCGTCTCGTACCACCAGCGCCCTCCTGCCACGACCAGGGTGTCGTCCGCGTAGCAAATCAGTCCCGTGCTTCCGGGCATCGGGGTGCGGAGCACGTAGTCGTAGGCGGTTATCCACAGCATCGGTCCCAGGACCGAGCCCTGCGGCACTCCGCGCTCCACCGCTCTTCTCTCCTCTCCCTCCGTGGATCTGTACGTTATCCACCTCTCCCGGAGGTATGCCCCGATTATCCTCCGGAGGTACCCCGGAACCTCGAAGAATCGCAGGGCCTCTCTGATCTTGCTCCACGGGATCGAGTTGAAGGCGTTGGTGATGTCCAGGAAGACCGCTATCGCGATCCCTTCTCGAGCCACCACTCTCTCCACCCCCTCTCTCAATCTGCGGATCGCGTCGATGGTGGACCTCCCGCGACGGAACCCGAACTGGTTGTCGTGCCAGCCTGGTACCCTGGACTCCATGTGCGCCCCCAGACGGGAGGCGATTACTCTCTCGAAGAGCTTGCCCACCTCGTCCAGGAGGCATATCGGCCTGTACGCCGATGGGGACTCCGGCGGTCGACCCTCCTTCCTCAGCAGCACCAGCCTCGCCACCTTCCACGCCCGGGGGTATGCGCCTTCCCTCAGGCACCTGTTGTACAGATGCAGCAGGCGGGGGGCCATGATGTCCATGGTCTCCGCCCACACCCGCCCGGGGATTCCGTCCGGCCCCGGCGCCACGTCCTTGGCAGCCATCTTCTTGGTGGCTGCTTCCAGTTCCTCCCTCGTTATGTGCGCTCCGGGTTGATCCATCGCCGGTACGCCGCCGCCGCTCCGAGTGCATCCCCTCTCCTCTGGAGGGGCCTGTTCCGTATACTCGCGGCGCCTCGGGGAGTCTTCCTCCTCTTCGCCTCCTTCTTCTTCCGGTCGTGGGAACAGCGTGTCGATCACCCGTGCTAGTAGTTCCCGATCCATGTTCTCGGTTATCGGGGGAGCCGCCGGCCTGAGTTTCTTCAGCACCGTCTTGTACGGTCTTCCCCATGGATCGGATTCCACGGATTCCAACAGCCGTTTCCACGACGCCTCTTTCGCTTCCTTTATGGCCCTTTGCAGGGCCATTCTGGCCTCTCTGTGGGCCCTGTACCTCTCGAGGATCTCCTCTTCGTTGCGGTTCCGCCCTCTTCTTCTCGCCCTGGCGAGCAGCCTGCGGGCTCTGTGGCAGTCGTCTCGCAGGTCCGCGATCTCCCGCGACCACCAGTAGACGCTGCTGTTGTCGCGCCTAGACCCGGCGCTGGTTCGCGGCATGGAGGCGTCGCAGGCTCTCCTCATCCATTCTCCCAATTCCTGCGCCTCCCCGTCCACGTTGCCTCGGTTCTTGTTCCTCTTCGCGTCCCAGCACCAAGCCGCTACGGTGGCCGTTGCCCGAAGCATGTCCCCGTCCCTCTCCTTCAGTTTCCATCGGCGAGGAGGGGGCAGCCCCGGGCGGCTCGATGTCCTTCCCTCGACGTTGTTGTTGTTGTCGCCGCTCGTGCTTCTCTTGGCGGGTTCGATGTCCATTAGCACGTAGAGGTGGTCCGCTAGCGTTTCCATCTCTACGGCCACCCGCCAGTTCCTTATTCTGGGGTGGAGCCTCTGCGTCGCCCACGTCAGATCTATGACCGACGCTCCTCTCCGCCCCACGTATGTGGACTCCGAGCCTCTGTTGACCAGCACGAGACCGAGACCCGCGGCCCAGTCCGCCAGTTCTCTGCCTCTCGTGGTGGTTCTGTCGTTGCCCCACGTCGTGGAGTGGGCGTTGAAGTCCCCCAGTACGAGCACCTGTCGGGGGAGAAGCCTCCTTACGCACTCTCCCATCTCGTCCAGTAGGTCCTCGAACGCCCGGATGTCGCAGTTGGGAGAGATGTATACCCCCACCACCACGAGGTCCGTCCATTCGACCGCCACGAACCCGTTGCCTCTTTCCGCGATTCGCCCGGAGACTCCCGAGGTACACGGCCAAGTGATGGCCACCCATCCGCTTAGATCTCCCGCCCATTGGGGGGATGCGGGGATGTTGTACGGCTCCGCCACCACCGCCACGTCGGTCCTGCTCTCCCGGATGGACTGGTAGAGCAGGTCCTGGGCCCTTCCGGCTCTGCCCAAGTTACACTGGAGGACCCGGAATTTACTCGGTCACCTCCATGGCCTCCCCCGGGCCACTCACTCCGATGGTGCTATCCTTCCCTCCGACTGGTGGGTTGCCCGACAGGCTGGCCTGCTCCGCGGCTCCGGTGACGCCCTTGCTCGTGGTTGTCGCCGTGGCCTCTGCTGCCTTGGCCATCGCCGTTCTCCGCGCCCTTCTCCTTCCGGATGGTCCTACCTCCGGTGGTTTGCACGCCGCGCTTCCCATCCTGTGTTTTGACGGGGCTCCTTTTGCCTCGCAGATGGGGCACCTCGGCGATGCGGCCGTGCAGTTCCTCGCCCTGTGCCCCTCTTCTCCGCACCGGAAACACAGGTGGGTTCTTCTCACCGGGGAGACGCACATCGCCGCCATGTGGCCCACCTCCAGGCATCGGAAACACTGGAGCGGTCTCCTGGGGAGTGCGATCACCTTTGCCCTGGTCCACCCCAGTGTGACCCTCCCCGCTTGAGCCAGTTTACGGGCTCCGGCCACGGGGCACTTGGCGTAGAATATCCCCATGCCGCTTCTAGATGTTCCCGCGCTCCATGCTCTGACGTCGCGGGGCTGGCAGTCCGCCGCCCTGGACAGCTCCTCCAGCAGTTCCTCCTCGTTCAGGGATATGTCGACCCCCACCAATTTGATCTCGGCCGTCGGTACCGGGACTGATACTCTGACGGTGGAGGGGTCCAATACCCCGGCTAATCGCGACGCCAACTGCGTGGCCTTGCTCATGCCGGCGTCGTCCGGGATATTGATCACCATGGCCCCGGTCGCCGCCTTTCTCGTTCGGACGTACTCCAGTCCGCATTTCTGGAGGGTCTTGTCCCGTCTCGCCTCCGCCAGGATCTCCTCGTACGTCTTCGGAGCCCCTTCCCTCAGCGTGAGCGTTACCGCCGATGACGTTGGGGGGGGTCGGAGTGCTGGCCGCACGACCGCCGATCCCGCCCTGCCCGCCACCGTCGCGTACGTCCGTTTCGCCGGTTGGGCTCCTGCCTTCTTCTCTCCGTTTCCTTCTCTCCTCCTTTCCCCTCCACCTAATGCGGCCGGGGTCGTCCTTGGCGGTTGCCCGGCTGGTCCCACCGCCGATCTCGTCCTGTTTGTTTGTGGCGCTATGGGGAGGGGGGCGCCGTGGCCCGCTTCTTTCCTCCTCTGTTCCCTGGCCTTCCGTCTCGCCTTCCGCGAGACCATGGTCCTCCATTCCCCGTCCGTCTCCTGTCCCTGTCCCGCTTGCTGTTGAGAGGGTTGGGAGGATTGCGGGGATTGTTGGGGAGGCTTCGGGCCCGCCGTCCGCGGCATCGTCGTCCGCTCTTTGTCGCCGCTGATATTCCCTCCTGTCGCTTGTCTCGGCAGGCTCGTTCCCCTGAGGGCTTCCCTGAGCTCTTCCCTCAGGGTCCCCAACAGGGATGGGCCGAGGCTGCTTATCGACTTCTTTAGCATCTCTATTTCCGATGCGATGTCGTCCTTGGCCCTCCCGCTGCTCCGGGGAGCCTGCGCCTCCGTCGGGGACGGCGCCGCTGTCTCGGCCGTGCCTTTCAGGAACCTATTTATCCTTTGTTCCAACTCCTCGTTCCTCCTCTTCAGGCTTTCCACCTCTCTTTCCAGCGCCTCCCTCTTCTTCCTTTCTTCCAGGAAGTCTGGCACCCGGGAGGTGGTTGTTTGGTGGGACCATGCCGCGACGGTGTACTCGACCGCGTCCTTGAGGGTTTTGACGTACGTCCCCTTGAGGTTGGAGGACGTCGCCGCCACCTTCAGGACCTCGGCCTGATGTCGCCGTACTTCGGCGTCCACGTCTCTCGGTGAGGACCCTTGGATAACGTTCCTCAATCGGTCCGACACCTCTGGAGTCGCTTTCGTTATTTTCCTCTTCTTGCCCCTCGCGGTGACCGAGGCCATTGACTCCTCGTCCTCCGATCTGCCATCCGAGGTCGACTCCTTTCTCATCCGAGACGACTCTATCGAGCCGTCTATGGACCTGTGCCCATCTTGCGCTTTCACTTTGTCCCTGACGTTCTTGGGGATTTTGAACGTTTGGAACACGTTGCCGCTGTGCTCCGCTGCGGTTGGAAGCGGGGTTGACGGGACCGCGAGCGGGGCGAGCGACGGCGTCGGTGTCGGTTTCCCTCCCCGGCCGTCGCTTCTTCTCCTGTCCACGGGTCCCGCCCTCTCCGCTTTTCTCTCCCCGCTTCTTCCGCGGTTCTTTGCCGCTTCGATGTTGTTCGCTTTTGTCCTTGCGGGAGGCCCACCCTCGCGGGTCTCCTCCATCGCGACGTCTTCCATTTCTTCACCGGACGCGTTTACGCGTATGGGGGCCCGGTGGCCCACCCCCACACGGCCACGGTCGCTAGCTAACGACGCAGTGGGGCCCGCTTGACCACCCACTCCTGCGCCGGTACTGGGGTATCCCTCCCCTGCACCGTAAACGTCGATTTCTTGGTTATCCTTCATATCCATATTTTTTTCTTTCTTCTTCTTCCTCCTTCCTCCTTCCTTCTTCATCAGGTGCATGGTTGACGAGCCATGCCCTCGTTTGCTTTGCCACTCACTCTTTCGCACCCTACCCCGGTCGGGACCGATGCAGGATGACGGGGAGCCCCACGTGAAGGTGAGGTGAGTGGTCTTGACAGATATGGGCCCACCAACTTCTCCGAAGTTCTCCGCACCGGATCAGCGATCTGACGGGCGCCACAGCGCCGACCAGCCGCCACCCGACTATAGGTGAACATCAGATACATCGGGGTTTCTCAGGGCATGATGCTACGCACTGAGAACCCATACCCGCCTCGTGCTCCCCAACCTAACCCCAACCTAACCCCAACCTAACCCCAATACTCTGCAACTTTGTGGATGGCTTTCCAACAATGTCCAACCCCGTAGAATGGTTTTCCAACCCTCTACAACGTTGTGGAAGCCTCTCCAAATATTTCCAATCACGTACAATGGATTTCCATCCTTCCACGTTGTTGTGGAACGTCCTCCCACGATGTCGAACAACGTCGAATGGTTTTCCAACTCTCCAAAACGTTGTCGAAGTCTCTCCAACGATTTCCAATCACGCAGAATGGTTTTCCAACACTCCACTTCGTTGTGGAACGCTGTCCCACGTCGTCCAACGACGTCCCACGTTGTCCCACGGTGCAGTCCAGTGTAGATCATCCAAAATTCTTTTTTTTTTTTTTTTTTTTTTTTTTTTTTTTTTTTTTCCGGCTTTTGGTGACCCAAACTGGACTGGTGCGTAGTTCTTAGCTTGGTATCGTTTTCCAAAGATTAATCAACTGATTAATTTTTGGAAAACGATGCCAATTACCAGGTCTCACCACGTGGAGGTGACTACGCACGGGACCCGCCCATGATTTATTTCACATTATGCATCGGTCTCGACGTTCAACCTGTTGGCAGGAATGTCGAGTTCTGATTCTACGTGATCATGGGCCTGCGTAAAGAGATAGCTCTTTCGTAGCCTAACTGCGAAACATATATCTCCAACGCAGCAGTTACACGAATCTTTACAAACGTAAAACAAAGCTTACACGACGCAATATCTATCTCCCACACAACGCAACATGTATCTCACACACAACGATTACATCGATCGGCACAAACATCATACAATAATTCGCAACCCTATAGGCAACATTCCATATCAAAGATACATTTGTCTAACTTGGAACGAAAGAAAAGAAATGAGGCTGCTATGGAAAAGGAGCCCCAACAATCAGACGATGAAAGAAAAACCGCGGTTCGCCCGCAACGAACGTAATCGCGATCTCTCGAAAGAACTAACAAACCTACGCGACGTACCCCCGTGCACCAGATAACCCTAAGGTTCAGCCGAACCCAAGCATTGACCTTCGCCCGATTCCTGTCACGTCGTTTTTATCTTATCACGGTCGATGGCACTTGCCGATGATACCAGTGTCCAGCAAATGGGCCTGCGATTTAACACACTCCAACTGAACATGTTGAACTCGGGGAGGGACCGCTGAACAGGATTACGAAGGCAAGGCCCCAACTGAACAGTGGGGTCCACCCCCACGGGTTCGATCAGAATTACGGAGGACGTGAAATGCAGGTCCCTGTCCAAGTACCGAAGTACCAATCGGACAGGATTGCGGACCTGCGACTCGATCGTCAACAGATTCACAGGTATCACCAGCGTGATGACAACGCCCGCGATTCGAGGCAAACGACGAGCAGTCGTCGAGTAGTCATCAAGACAAGAGGTGTCCTTGGGCGACCTATGAATCCAAAGAGTTGTCCAGTGCACGTTGACCCGCACGTACCCGGGATACGCGCGAGCGAGTACGCCACGCCGCAGTTTGAAAGAACTGAGCGATCGCGAACCGATAAATCGCGGGAACAATTTTTCCAATGTGGTAAGCGAGGGGATCAAGAGCGACGAGATTTATATTTTTCGTTCCAAGATGGATAAGTATCTTTGTACGGAATGAGCTTGCAATGCACATAACATAGGTATCTATCTTATGATTAATTAAGGCTAAAACGCACGCATTCCACTTTGACCCACGTTGTCCCACGTCGTCCCACGTTGTGCCACGTTGTCCCACGTTGTCCCACGTTGTCCAGCGTTGTCCACCGTTGTCCAGCGTTGTCCTACGGTGTCTGACGGTGTCGCATGGCGCAGTCCAGAATAGATTACCCAATATTCTCTTCGTAGCTTTTGGTGATCCAAACTGCACTGTATTGGTGTAGTTCTTAGCTTGGTATCGATTTATTGTACAATGTTTGTGCTGATCGATGTAATCGTTTCCCAAAAATTAATCAACTGATTAATCTGCGAAAGTTATTACATCGATCAGTACAAATATTGTACAATAATTCGCAACCATACTGACAGCATTCTGTAACAGAGATACATTTGTCTAACTTGGATCGAGAGAAGGAAAATGAAAATACCGATACTGCATATACAATTTAGAGTCTTGCGAAAGGGACATACAACTCGTTGTGCTAAACTTTTGAAGATATCGAAAGTTATAAATTCTGACGATACCGTAATATACTTCTCTTAATAATGTGATATCAAGAACAATCAGACTATGAAAGAAAAATCATCTGGACCTCTAGCATATATATTTAATATGCTATGAAACGTTGAAATATGTAACTGAAATGTATTCTCTGTAAATTAATAAATCTGAAACAAACTCATTTACTGAATTTGATACATGTAAAAGAAACAGGCATCTTTAAAACGAGAACATTTTATATATGAAAAATAAACTACTAATAATGGTCAATTATAGATCAAATTACTATTGATTAAATTTTAGCAAATATAGAGAATCATTTGTATCTTTTTAAACGAAAGTAGGGTTACGTCGAGAACAAGAATTTTAAGTAATTGAATTTAAATTGAATTAAAACTTGAAAATTTCATATGCAATAACTAAGATGAGAGAAAATCCGATTATTATAAAATCACTTGTTTTGTCTTTTAACTTTCAACGGTATCTGTTATTTCCTACAACAACATAGTGACTTGCAACATAGTGAACCGAAAGATATGCGCATAAATCATATTTTGCAGAATTTTTGCTACAAACGTGACGATAATCGCGAATGAACTCTTGTTTCATGCAAATGAAATTCGAATATTTATAAAAATACTGTTACTCTTATGTTACTGTGAAAAGATAGAAAATATCGCGGCCGAAAGGATTCTAACAGCTATGGTTCTAAGAACGAACAATCATCAGCATTAATTCTAATAGCAATGAATTAAATTTTTTAAAATATTTCAAGCTTTCGTAAGAATATTAAGATATTTCATTATAATACTTTGTTACGTGTTGAAATCGTTCACAATTTCATACATGTATATATATATTACATTCGTAATAAAGTACTGTATTTTAACAGTCATGGTAACGTTAACGCTGATACAGAAATAAGTCTTTTAGCAGTATTTTCAGTAATAAACGTACTAATAAGGGGCGCTAAAAAAAAAACAAAGCAGTAGCCAGAAGGGCTACAAAGATTCGATCGTCTTCCACTCTATATAAACCCGATCAACACGCTGAGAGTGGAACTGAATGTTCTTGTTTCGCAACGCTAATTTACTACTAATATTTATGAAGCAGAAAATTCTCAAAATCAAACGCGAAGAGTGCTTTGTTATATCTGCAATATCAGTTAATCTATCATTAAAATAAAAGAAAGAAAAGTCTGAAAATTCCCGAAACTTGAGACGCAACGCTAATAAATTTAAATCTACGCACTCGTATTTAAACAATACACAACACTAATAGCGAGGGATCGTACTGCAACCATTTTGGAGGTTGCCGATGAACGATCACACTTGCACAGCTCTTGCAGCTGTACGTGTGATCCAGGAACAGTGTCCGACAAATGCAGTCGGAGGGTTTGGGTATTTTGTAAACGCAACTCTACTTAACAAAACGCGTTCATTCGTTGTCGCAACGCTAAAGGGAAAAATAAGTAGAACTCGCGATGGAACAATATCGCAACGCTAACTCTTAAAGTGAATTTAATGAAAATAATTATTTAATATATGAAAAAGCTTTTTTAAATATTCTGGTATTGCTACTTGCAATACTATAAAATAAAGTGAACACTTTTATAATCTAATTTTAAACAATAGAAAACAGGAAAAATTCTAAAATTTGCAAAAGGCAATCGCGATATCGTAATTCGCAACTCTAAAGCAAACGCGATTATCATTTTATCGCAACTCTAATTCAAACCGTAATCATATTCTCGCCACACTAATGCAAAGCCGCGATGTTATTTCGCAACTCTAATACAACCCGCAATTAATTTATCGCAACACTAATAAGAAAAATCACGAGTGGAGGGCTGACATATCGCAGTGCAACCATTTAGGAGGTTGCCGATGAACGATCACACTTGCACAGCTCTTGCAGCTGTATCGTGTGATCCAGGAAAGGTGTCCGACAAATGCAGTCGGAGGGTTTGGGCATTTTATAAACGCAACTCTACTTAAGAAAACGCGATCATTCGTTATCGCAACGCTAACAGGAAAAATTAGTAGAACTCGCGATGAAACAATATCGCAACGCTAACTTTTAAACTGAATTTAATGAAAATTACTACTTAAAATATGAAAAATATTCTGGTATTGCTACTTGCAATACTATAAAAATAATTGAAAAATAACATTTTTATAATACAAAACAAAACAGGATAAATTCTGATACGTATAGTTCTATAGGAAATTCTAAAAATTCATAATAAAAATTGCAAAAGGCAATCGCGATATCGTAATTCGCAACTCTAAAACAAACGCGATTATCATTTTATCGCAACTCTAATTCAAACCGTAAACATTCTCTCGCGACACTAATAAAATGCCGCGATGTTATTTCGCTACTCTAATACAACCCGTAATTAATCTGTCGCGACACTAATAAGAGAAATCGCGATTTGCCCAATAGGACGATGGACCGATATATACATCGGTCAAAAAAACAAAAACTACTACTATGACTAAAAATACTAAAAGCGAGCATAGTGACAAAGTAGTAACAATAATGACTTCCCATGCTCTGGATGACCCAGAGGATGGGCAGCCATTAGTAGTTGCCCTCTTGAGTGGCAGTTTGCCGGGCCTCTTCGGCTTATAGCCTCTTCTTTCTTCGGGCGCAATGCCCGCTGAAACTTAAATCTAAGCTCGAGACTTCTAAATCGCAAACAAAAAAAAAATTTGAAAATAAAAATATAAACCGCGGAAGCTGATTGAAGTGCACATGGACTGACCAACGATCACAGCGGTGATCGTTGCTCACTCGCACGTGCGTGCTCGAGCGATAAACGTTCGTTTCGAGCCCACTCGCGACCGCGACCGCGAAATTCGAAAAATCGAAAGGAAAAACCAGAGACGAGAGCATGCTCTACTCGTGCCAGTTTCACCGTCGATTTTTCAAATAAATTTCCAGAAACAGGTTGGTCACACGAAGAAACGCGCCTACCCGACCCGAGACTATGCCAACCTGCCCGGCCCTACCTACTTATAATTAACAGACATACCAGAAAGTATACTACCTATCCTACCTAGCGCTATATTTAAAAATGGCAAAACATGCACACCAACACACCCGCTCCACGGTTCTCACACAAACGCCCGGGTGCAAAGGTCCTACACTAGAGAGGACGTCCCGGGACGCCTCCGACACCCGAGCTTAACACAACATGCATACTCTAAGGTACGTACCTTTTTCCTGAAATCGACTGACGAAGGCTAGTGACCATTGCGTAAAACGTGATAAACACGTCTGAGGAAATGATATCGTTAAAATAAATGTAAGTAAACTTGGAATTATAATTGTAATTTACGGCAATATTAAAAGCGTGGTTGCAGTTAATCGCGTGGATGATATTATCAGAAATTGTGATTGTATCGAGACGTAAATTGAATCGATATATGTCTCGACATTTTTAGTATTTGAGATTGTAACGAATGAGAAGAAAACGACGCAATTCCACGGCCTAACAACACACATACATAATGTGGAAAATACGTCGTGCACGATACACTAACGCTTCGTCAATTGCTGAGAAATTATTACATTACTTAATTCTAGATCATCGTGCCCAATGTCTTTCTCCCATTCAAGTAGCACCTGGGCACGTGAATGAGATCCTGACAATGGGCACGGAAGGGGTTAAACCTGAAAATCCTGATCTAAAAAGATGATTAGTTTGTGTAATTTTTATTTAACGGACTAACGTTCTTTGATTTTATATTTTACTACTTCGTTTCTGATTAAATTTACTTTATTAATTTAATAGTAACTAAGTAACTCTACTTTATTAATTTAACAAATTAGAGCAAAATTTTAATATTGCAAAAAAAGTAGCGTTAATTGAAAAGGATTGAGGCTCGATCAAATGGAATTATTAACTCTAAATATATTATTAAAAAAGAAATAATCTCAGGCGATCTTTTTATCAAAGCATATATTCGAAAGTGTAGAAGCAGTGTTCAAAATTATTGCTTTGATTCAAAAATCTGCCTGTCGCGAAGTGCCTTCTTGCACGTAAAATATCACACATTCTTGTACGGAAAAAATGAATTTTAACTCATATTTTAAATTCTTGCCAAAGTGAAATAAACGAACGTGACTTAATATTGTCACGATCGATTCATAGCTAAAAATCAAGTATATTTATGTCATACAGGTATATTCGTGTAGATATTTGCCATTTGCAAATATTCATACGGAATATTAACATGCGTATTTATAAGTAACACGAATATATTTTCAAGTGCATATGTTGAACCTAATTATTAAAATACTAATTATTATAATCGCAATGTGCAAGAAGACCTATCCTAAACTAATAAATTTGAAAAAAGAATGTTACTACTCACGGGTATGAGGAATACCCGCGGTCACTATGCTCGCAAAAAATTCTACGTAATACAACCAGTCACTCGTGCCGATTCGGACCTTTCGTCCTACGACATGATTGAGTGACCGGAGGAACAGAAACGCATGCGACTCACCGTTCGAAGCGGAGAAACAGAGGACGAATATCATCAGGAACTGCGTAGGGTCCAGTGGTGGAAATGGAGGTTGCGAAGAATCTGCTACAGAACAAAACACGATGAGTGATTGCTGATTATTTAAAAAGTTGGAGATAATGAAAAATGAAAGTTTATTAACTGTAGTAACTTTAGTAATAATAAAGATTGAAATACTAATAAACTTTGGTAAGTATAAAAACTGAAACTCTAATATGAAAGTAAAAAATCTAGAAATTAAGAATCTAATGATTTCTGAAATACGTTAGTCATTTGTTTCATAATTCGGTACTAAGACTTTAACACTTATTTTATTTTAATGAAAGAATTACCCCAGAAGATTCTAATCTGCCAAATTTTCAATCAAATTGTATTTCTTAATTAATAGTGATCAAAGAAAAATATACAGAATAGACATAATCGAAGTACGATATGTAAAGATACTTACATTCCTGGCTTTTGAGCCACTGTTAAAAGATTCCCAAAGAAGGTAAAGAAGTTGAAGCAGTGGTATGTCTATCACAAAACATAAGATATCGTTAATATCGTTAATACATAATAACAAACTCGAAACATTACCAATAATAAAGAATATACTCTAATAAGTATGTAAATTGGAACTCTAATATAAAGGTTTGAGAACAAAACATTCAATGATTTTTTATGTGTATCAGATAGTTTTATTGTATTTTAATGTTAAGACTTTAAGACATTATTTTAATTAAAAAGGATATTTACAGCTTTCTAAATTATCCATCATTTTTATTTCATAATTAACAGTATTTCGAACAAAATATACTAAATAGAACAAATTGAAATACAATATATAAAACTGCTTACATTCTTGAGCTCCTGGAGAGGCTTTATCCTCTTGAGGGAGGCACTGACTCTAATACCGAAAGCGAATATTCAAAAGAATAAATATATAAAAAAAGAAAAATAAAAGACTACGTTACCGCGACCGCTTAAATTATTATCGGCGAACAAGAACTCTAATATCGCGTACAAATTTGATTGATCAAATTTTATTTCTTTCGCGTGTGATTATTCGATCGAATTTAATCAAAACTATCGTGATTTTTAAATATTGAAAAGAAACTGTTGCGTAGCAAACACTGACTCTACAAACCGCATTGCGCGCGGTCACAAATGTTCCCTGAAAATAAAGCAGTTTTGGGGCGGGGTTGAGGGGGTGGAAAAGAAGCGAAACGTCGTTTCGACAATTTTCTTCTTTTTCCTATCGAACATTTATTTAGAAAATACTGCTATTTCTTTATACTTAAAAATTATTATTAAGAAATTGGAACAAGTATGAAAATGTAAGTTGAAAATTGTGAGATATTTCTCGATAGCGAAGAAATGCTTACGAATATCGTGAATGCAATGCAATCGCTTGCAAGAATTATACTGTTCGCAATTAGAATATATACTGTGAATTTTCGTTATTAGAATACGAAATATACATACCACTAATACACTATACTCGCGAGTTATAAATATTGGAAAATATTTGTAAGAATTCAAAAGTTCGCCACTAAATATACTTAAGGAATACTTGACAAACGCACGCGAAATCTTGTTTCGAAATATTTAAATCTAACTGTTACCAAGTTGCAAGTTTATGACGTTAGAGTAGCAAATTCACATAATACAACAAAAGAAATTGAATTTCATAAGTGATTTATTGAGATATAACTCAATTTGAAATAATAAGACAATTCGTTAAAAATTTGTTTGAAATAAGAGAATGATTTCATAAATCGGAAATAGAACAATAATTTATTTAATCGAAGCTATTGACACAGCATATACAATTTCGCGTCTTGCGAAAGGAACATTTGAGTCATTGCACTAAACTGTTTAATATTCTCCAACGTCACCACAATAATCTTCCCTTAAAAATGGGAAAATAAAAAGAAGCTCGGACAAACAGACAATGAAAGACAAATCGCGGCGCGAACTCGTTCGTTCGCGATCTTTCGAAAGAATCAATGGATTCTCGCGACGCACTCCCGTGCACAAAATAATCGCAAGATTCAGTGGCAAAGAAGAATCGAATTATATATTTCATTCCAAGTCAGATAAGTATCATTGTACAGAATGGACTCAGAATGGATTTGAGAGTCAAGACATATCCCACGTTGTCCCACGTTGTCCCACGTTGTCCCACGTTGTCCCACGTTGTCCCACGTTGACCCACGTTGTCCCACGTTGTCCCACGTTGTCCCACGTTGTCCCACGTTGTCCCACGTTGTCCAACGATGTCCCACGGTGTCCCACGGTGCAGTCCAGTCCAGATTAACATTATGCATCGGTCTCGACGTTCAACCTGTTGGCAGGAATGTCGAGTTCTGACTCTACGTGATCATGGGCCTGCGTAAAGAGATAGCTGTTTCGTAGCCTAACTGCGAAACATATATCTCCAACGCAGCGGTTACACGAATCTCTACAAACGTAAAACAAAGTTTACACGACGCAATATCTATCTCCCACACAACGCAACATGTATCTCACACACAACGATTACATCGATCAGTAGAAACATCACACAATAATTCGCAACCCTATAGGCAACATTCCGTATCAAAGATACATTTGTCTATCTTGGTACGAAAGAAAAGAAATGAGGCTACTATGGAACAGAAGATCCAACAATCAGACTATGAAAGAAAACGCGATCTCTCGAAAGAACTAACAAACCTACGCGACGTACCCCCGTGCACCAAATAACCCTAAGGTTCAGATTAACCGAAGCATTGACCTTCGCCCGATTCCTGTCACGTCGTTTGGATCTTATCACGGTCGATGGCACTTGCCGATGATACCAGTGACCAGCAAATGGGCCTGCGATTTAACACACTCCAACGGAACATGTTGAACTCGGGGAGGGACCGCTGAACAATATTGCAGAGGAAAGGCCCTAACAGCACAGTGGGGTCCACCCCCACGGGTTCGATCAGAATTACGGAGGACGTGAAATGCAGGTCCCTGTTCAAGTACCGAAGTACCAATCGGACAGCATTGCGGACCCGCGATTCAATCGTCAACAGATTTACAGGTATCACCAGCGTGATCACGGTCGATGGCACTTAACGATGATACCAGTGAGCAGCAAATGGGCCTGCGATTTAACACACTCCAACGGAACATGATGAACTCGGGGAGGGACCGCTGAACCGTATTACAAAAGCAAGGCCCCAACAGCACAGTGGGGTCCACCCCCACGGGTTCGATTAGAATTACGGAGGAGGTGAAATGCAGGTTCCTGTTCAAGTACCGAAGTACCAAGCGGACAGCATTGCGGACCCGCGACTCAATCGTCAACAGATTTACAGGTATCACCAGCGTGATCACGGTCGATGGTACTTAACGATGATACCAGTGAGCAGCAAATGGGTCTGCGATTTAACACACTCCAACGGAACATGATGAACTCTGGGAGGGACCGCTGAACAGGATTACGAAGGCAAGGCCCCAACTGAACAGTGGGGTCCACCCCCACGGGTTCGATCAGAATTACGGAGGACGTGAAATGCAGGTCCCTGTCCAAGTACCGAAGTACCAATCGGACAGCATTGCGGACCCGCGACTCAATCGTCAACAGATTCACAAGTATCACCAGCGTGATGACAACGCTCGCGATTCGAGGCAAACAACGAGCAGTCGTCGAGACAAAAGGTGTGATTGGGCAAGCTATGAATCCAAAGAGTTGTCCAGTGCACGTTGACCCGCACGTACCCGGGATACGCTCGAGCGAGTACGCCACGCCGCAGTTTGAAAGAACTGAGCGATCGCGAACCGATAAATCGCGGAAACAATTTTTCCAATGTGGTAAGCGAGGGGATCAAGAGAGACGAGATTTATATTTTTCGTTCCAAGATGGATAAGTATCTTTGTACGGAATGAGCTTACAATGCACATAACATAGGTATCTATCTTACGATTAATTAAGGCTAAAACGCACGCATCCCACGATGTCCCATGGTGTCCCTCGATGTTCCACGTTGTCCCACGATGTCCCACGATGTCCCCCGGTGCCCCCGCGGGGGGGTATTAGTCCAGTCTAGATCACCAAAACTATTTTGGATGATCAAGACCAGACTATATTCAAGTAGTTTTTAGCTTGATATCGTTTTTCAAATAATAATACTAATATTTAAAATTGTAGTTGGTCTATTATTATTTGGAAAACGATACCAATTACCGGGACCCACCACGAGGAGGTAACTACGCTCGGGTCCCATTTACATAAACAGTTTTTAAGCATTGAAAGCAGAGATGTAAAATTATTTTATAACAAAGAAGTAGCGTGTATTGAAATTTATTAATTAGAATAGCTGTAGTACGTGGATCTGCAGAATCATACTTGATTATTGAACATATCATCGAAGAAACGAAACCATGCAAGATAACAATTGTAGTGCGAATGGGTGAATGGTGAGTTGTCGCTGCCTTCGATTAAATTGCACTTGCTTCCTTCGTTCCACGAATACGGGACTGTTTCCTTGGTTTCGAGCAGACATGGAAAATTACATCCCATCCATAGACACTCAATAGGTACACTCTGCGTTACCATTGTTTTTATATGAAATAGTGAAATGAGAAATTAAATACTATATTTAAAATTAAAAAATAATGCTGTATAGAAATAAAATAGCACTTCAGGGACTTGAAAGATTTCGTAAATATTAAATAAAACGAAATATATCATTAATTTACTCACTACGAATTGATGGTATTCATTTAAATCAATGAATATAGAGTTGCTTCCAATTAATGGTACAACTGTTATAAATTAAGAGCATAATTACTTTGAATTAATGGGAGGATATGGTTATAAATTATTCGTATAATAGTTAAGAATTAATGGAGTAATTGTTTTAGATTAATGGCTTAAATGTTAGAAATTCATGGCTTACCTGTATAAAATAACAGTTTAAATGTTGTAAATTAATAGCTTAAATGTTATAAATTAATAGCTTAAATGTTATAAATTAATAGCTTAAATGTTATAAATTAATGGCTTAAATGCTATAAATTAATGGCATAAATGTTATAAATTAATTATTTAAGTGTTGTAAATTAATAGCATAGACGTTATAAGTCACTAGTTGCAATGTTATTGTTTGGTTTTTTTTTTATTTACCTTATATTCAAATTCTTCTTCGAAGTTCACTCTTCGGGAGTTCAAGCAGGAAAGAGCTCGCGCGCGACTTGCGTGTTCCTTATATAACTTGATAAGGTGTGGGGGGGGATGTTAATCAAACGATGTTAATCAAGAGCGACGAGATTTATATTTTTCGTTTCAAGATGGATATGTATCTTTGTACGGAATGAGCTTACAATGCACCTAACATAGGTATCTATCTTATGATTAATTAAGGCTAAAACGCACGCATCCCACGTTGTCCCACGATGTCCCACGATGTCCCCCGATGCCCCCGCGGGGGGTTATTAGTCCAGTCTAGATCACCAAAACTATTTTGGATGATCAAGACCAGACTATATTCAAGTAGTTTTTAGCTTGATATCGTTTTTCAAATAATAATACTAATATTTAAGATAGTAGTTGGTGTATTATTATTTGGAAAACGATACCAATTACCGGGACCCACCACGAGGAGGTAACTACGCTCGGGTCCCATTTACATAAACAGTTTTTAAGCATTGAAAGCAGAGATGTAAAATTATTTTATAACAAAGAAGTAGCGTGTATTGAAATTTATTAATTAGAATAGCTGTAGTACGTGGATCTGCAGAATCATACTTGATTATTGAACATATCATCGAAGAAACGAAACCATGCAAGATAACAATTGTAGTGCGAATGGGTGAATGGTGAGTTGTCGCTGCCTTCGATTAAATTGCACTTGCTTCCTTCGTTCCACGAATACGGGACTGTTTCCTTGGTTTCGAGCAGACATGGAAAATTACATCCCATCCATAGACACTCAATAGGTACACTCTGCGTTACCATTGTTTTTATATGAAATAGTGAAATGAGAAATTAAATACTATATTTAAAATTAAAAAATAATGCTGTATAGAAATAAAATAGCACTTCAGGGACTTGAAAGATTTCGTAAATATTAAATAAAACGAAATATATCATTAATTTACTCACTACGAATTGATGGTATTCATTTAAATCAATGAATATAGAGTTGCTTCCAATTAATGGTACAACTGTTATAAATTAAGAGCATAATTACTTTGAATTAATGGGAGGATATGGTTATAAATTATTCGTATAATAGTTAAGAATTAATGGAGTAATTGTTTTAGATTAATGGCTTAAATGTTAGAAATTCATGGCTTACCTGTATAAAATAACAGTTTAAATGTTGTAAATTAATAGCTTAAATGTTATAAATTAATAGCTTAAATGTTATAAATTAATAGCTTAAATGTTATAAATTAATGGCTTAAATGCTATAAATTAATGGCATAAATGTTATAAATTAATTATTTAAGTGTTGTAAATTAATAGCATAGACGTTATAAGTCACTAGTTGCAATGTTATTGTTTGGTTTTTTTTTTATTTACCTTATATTCAAATTCTTCTTCGAAGTTCACTCTTCGGGAGTTCAAGCAGGAAAGAGCTCGCGCGCGACTTGCGTGTTCCTTATATAACTTGATAAGGTGGGGGGGGGGGGGGTGTTAATCAAACGATGTTAATCAAGAGCGACGAGATTTATATTTTTCGTTTCAAGATGGATATGTATCTTTGTACGGAATGAGCTTACAATGCACCTAACATAGGTATCTATCTTATGATTAATTAAGGCTAAAACGCACGCATCCCACGTTGTCCCACGATGTCCCACGATGTCCCCCGATGCCCCCGCGGGGGGGTATTAGTCCAGTCTAGATCACCAAAACTATTTTGGATGATCAAGACCAGACTATATTCAAGTAGTTTTTAGCTTGATATCGTTTTTCAAATAATAATACTAATATTTAAGATAGTAGTTGGTGTATTATTATTTGGAAAACGATACCAATTACCGGGACCCACCACGAGGAGGTAACTACGCTCGGGTCCCATTTACATAAACAGTTTTTAAGCATTGAAAGCAGAGATGTAAAATTATTTTATAACAAAGAAGTAGCGTGTATTGAAATTTATTAATTAGAATAGCTGTAGTACGTGGATCTGCAGAATCATACTTGATTATTGAACATATCATCGAAGAAACGAAACCATGCAAGATAACAATTGTAGTGCGAATGGGTGAATGGTGAGTTGTCGCTGCCTTCGATTAAATTGCACTTGCTTCCTTCGTTCCACGAATACGGGACTGTTTCCTTGGTTTCGAGCAGACATGGAAAATTACATCCCATCCATAGACACTCAATAGGTACACTCTGCGTTACCATTGTTTTTATATGAAATAGTGAAATGAGAAATTAAATACTATATTTAAAATTAAAAAATAATGCTGTATAGAAATAAAATAGCACTTCAGGGACTTGAAAGATTTCGTAAATATTAAATAAAACGAAATAAATCATTAATTTTCTCACAACGAATTGATGGTATTCATTTAAATCAATGAATATAGAGTTGCTTCCAATTAATGGTACAACTGTTATAAATTAAGAGCATCATTACTTTGAATTAATGGGAGGATATGGTTATAAATTATTGGTATAATTGTTAAGAATTAATGGAGTAATTGTTTTAGTTTAAGAGTCATAAATTAATGGATTAAATGTTATAAATTAATTGCTTAAATGTTACAAATTAATAGCTTAAGTGTTGTAAATTAACGATTTAGATGTTATAAATTACCATTTCAATGTTATTGTTAATATTTTTTGTTTATTTACCGTATATTTAAGTTCTTCTTCGATGTTCACTCTCCGACAGTTCAGGCACTAAAGAGCTCGCGGGTTCCCTATATACCTTTACAAAGTATCGAGATGTCAATCAAAGGGTAACGATCTTTTGACAAAGCAAAAGACGGTTTCTCCATTATAACAAAATCAAGTTGACCAATTTCTTAATTTTTATCGTAAATTGGAGTCCTCAACGATTCAATACGATGTCCATTTTTATCGTTTTAATAGTTTCCACAAGCTAAGACTATATTCACACTTCTTTGATACTAGTTTTCGACTATCAATTAGTCTGAACAGAAAGGAAAAGAAAACCTAACGGCAGTCGATGACGTTACTGTGAAATAAGTTAAGGTATTAAATAATCAGACAGATAAAATTCATATTAAGCATTATATTATATTATCGATATTCGTTCGTTTACTCGTGCTAATTACAAAATAAAATGTTCTTTTTTCTTGAATAACACCTACATCAATGTCTGCGATATTTAAAGTTCTTATTTAATGCTTATTTAATAGTCAGCTACCCTTTTAATTCGTCTCAAGTTAAACGAGTAAATTTACTCGTTATATTTGTAACATAAAATGGCTTTTTTTCTTCAATATCGCCTGCATCGCTGTACGTGATACAGATATTAATTATATAGCGAATAATATTCTTCGTTAGATCTATCAAAGGATTTATTAGACTACTAGCGAGAGAATTATTGATTACTTAAAGAATGGTTTGATTGTTATAAATTAATGCCTCAAATGTTGTTAATTAATGTTTCCATTATTATAAATTAATAGTTTAATTGTTATGAATTAGTTGCTTAAATATTGTTAATTATTGGTTGGATTGTGATAAATTAATTGTTCGAAAGTTCTTACTTATTGGCTTGATTCTTATGAATTAATGGTGTAACTGTTATTAAGTAATGGTTTAAATATTACAAATTAATGCTTTAATTGTTCTCAAGGAATGGTTTAAACGTAGTTAATTAACGGTTTGATTGTTATAAATTAATAGCATAAATGACATAAATTAATAGCTTAAATTTTATAAATTGATGGCTGAAATGTTATAAATTAGTAGATTAAAAGTTAGAAATTAATGGCTGCAATTTTATAATTTAATTGTTTAAGAGTTATAAAAATTATTCTAAATAAAATAATTATAACTTAATAGCCTAAATGTAATAAATTAATAGCTAAAATGTAACAAATTAATAGGTTAAACGTTTTAAATTAATACCTTAAACCTTATAAATTAATTATACAACCCTGCACAACATTGTGAAACGCTGTCCAACGATGTCCAATCCCGTAGAATGGATTTCCAACCCTGCTGAATATAGTGGAACGCTCTCCAACGATGTCCAACCCTGAAGAATGGTTTTCCAACCCCGTAGAATGGTTTTCCAACACTCCAGATCATTGTGGAAGGCTCTCCAACGATTTCCAACCCCGCAGAATGGTTGTGCAACCCTCCACAACGTTGTGGAAGTATCTCCAACAATTTCCTATCCCGTAGAATGGTTTTCCAACCCTCCAGATCGTGGTGGAAGGCTCTCCAACGATTTCCAGTCCCGCAGAATGGTTTTCCAACCCTCCAGATCGTTGTGGAAGGCTCCCCAACGATGTCCAACCCCGTAGAATGGATTTCCAACCCTCCACAACGTTGTGGAAGTCTCTCCAACGACTTCCAACCCCGTAGAATGGTTTTCCAATCCTCCAGATCGTTGTGGAAGGCTCTCCAACGATTCCTGTTACCGCAGAATTGTTTTCCAACACTCCACAACGTTGTGGAAGTACCTCCAACGATTTCCAACCCCGTAGAATGGTTTTCCAACCCTCCAGATTGTTGTGGAAGGCTCTCCAACGATTCCTAATACCGCAGAATTGTTTTCCTGCCCTCCACAACGTTGTGGAAGCGTCCAAAACGATACCCAACCCAGTAGAATGATTTTTCAACCCTCCAGATCGTTGTGGGAGGCTATCCAACGATTTCCAACCCCGTAGAATTGTTTTCCTACCCTCCAGATCGTTGTGGAAGTCTCTCCAACGATTTATAATACCGCAGAATTGTTTTCCAACCCTCCACAACGTTGTGAAAGCGTCCACAACGATACCCAACCCAGTAGAATGGTTTTCCAACCCCCCACAACGTTTTGGAAGCGTCCACAACGATACCCAACCCAGTAGAATGGTTTTTCAACCCTCCAGATCGTTGTGGGAGGCTCTCCAACGATTTCCAACCCCGTAGAATTGTTTTCCAACCCTCCAGATCGTTGTGGAAGTCTCTCCAACGATTTGTAATACCGCAGAATTGTTTTCCAACCCTCCACAACGTTGTGAAAGCGTCCACAACGATACCCAATCCAGTAGAGTGGTTTTTCAACCCTCCAGATCGTTGTGGGAGGCTCTCCAACGATTTGTAATACCGCAGAATTGTTTTCCAACCCTCCAGATGGTTGTGGAAGGCTCCCCAACGATTTCCAATACCGCAGAATGCTTTTCAAACCCTCCACAACGTTGTGGAAGTATCTCCAACGATTGCCAACACCGTAGAATGGTTTTACAACCCTCCACAACGTTGTGGTAGTCTCTCCAACGATTTCCAATCCCGCAGAATGATTTTCCAACCCTCCAGATCGTTGTGGAAGTCTCTCCAACGATTCCTAATACCGCAGAATTGTTTTCCAACCCTCCACAACGTTGTGGAAGTATCTCCAACGATTTCCAACCCCGTAGAATGGTTTTACAACCCTCCAGATCGTTGTGGAAGACTCTCCAACGATTCCTAATACCGCAGAATTGTTTTCCAACCCTCCACAACGTCGTGGAAGTATCTCCAACGATTTCCAACCCCGTAGAATGGTTTTCCAACCCTCCAGATCGTTGTGGATGGCTCTCCAACAATTTCCAATACCGGAGAATTGTTTTCCAACCCTCCACAACGTTGTGGAAGTATCTCCATCGATTTCCAACCCCGTAGAATGGTTTTCCAACCCTCCAGATTGTTGTGGAAGGCTCTCCAACGATTCCTAATACCGCAGAATTGTTTTCCTGCCCTCCACAACGTTGTGGAAGTAACTCCAACGTTTTCGAACCCCGTAGAATGGTTTTCCAACCCTCCAGATCGTTGTGGAAGACTTTCCAACTATTCCCAATCCCGCAGAATGGTTTTCCAACCTTCCACAACGTTGTGGAATTCTCTCCAACGATTTCCATTCCCGCAGAATGGTTTTCCAACTCTCAACAACGTTGTGGAACGCTCGTCGAGTGGATTTCCAACCTTCCACAACGTTGTGGAACGCTGTCCAACGGTTTCTAACACTGTCTAACGTTATCCAACGCTGTCCCACGGAGTCAAACGCTGTAAAACGTTGTCCCACGTTGCAGTCCAGTTGGATCAAGTCTAAGCGTGCAAATCCCCACTGGTACTGTAGAAATCCTTTGTCAAGGCACTCGTTAAATAAGAAGAAATTTCTGAAAGAACGAAAGTCTCCGTAGAGATTGGAGGAATGAAAATTGAATAAAATCTGACTTTCCAACGAAATATCATTTTTCGAACCTCTCTGCGATACTCGTCTTGGAATGAGAATGAAAAGTAGTCAATTTGAGATGAAGATGAAGATGCGTCAGGCTTTCGCTAAATTCGAGAATGATCGTGACTCTTTCTCCGTCTTTCGTTTAATTTCTCGATGGCCTAATAGCAGCAACCTGAAGTCCATACTGAACGTGTATCATAGTTATTAATCGCACCAAGTGACCTGCCAGGAATAACATGAAATAAATTTTTATTTAAAAAACACCAGCTACAATAGATCGAATCATTTTATACCTTCCTACGAAAATGCACACCCAGTGAATCCCTACAATTTCACTCCTGTAATGATTAATTACCGAATGATCTTAAAAACTGTACGAGTTTACGGTTGTACGAACTATTTTTATAAAAAAGATAGTAATCCTACGATATTAAAAATCTAAGCATAATGGAGATGTACGTACAACAGATACTCACGGGAAAAACCAACGAGACTAATAATAAAATTAATAAATTAGAAAAAAAGGAGCTATAGGCAAATATCTTATAATATACAGTGGCATAATCTGCAATTTATTATAAAATAATTGATCCGAGCAGAATATATTATAAAAGAAAGTTGTTGAATATGATAGACATTGTTGAATACTAATTGAATAAAATTATTTAGTTAATTTTCATAGAATTTGATATTTCTTCGAGGAATCAATAAGTGTCTCGCTAATAGCCTAATAGATCGTTTGATAGATCTTACGAAAAAAATACCTAACCGCGATTACAGCCAATTAGTTCGTATTATTCGCTACATAATTAATAACTGTATCACGTACAGCGATGCAGGCGATATTGAAGAAAAAAAGCCATTTTATGTTACAAATATAACGAGTAAATTTACTCGTTTAACTTGAGACGAATTAAAAGGGTAGCTGACTATTAAATAAGCATTAAATAAGAACTTTAAATATCGCAGACATTGATGTAGGTGTTATTCAAGAAAAAAGAACATTTTATTTTGTAATTAGCACGAGTAAACGAACGAATATCGATAATATAATATAATGCTTAATATGAATTTTATCTGTCTGATTATTTAATACCTTAACTTATTTCACAGTAACGTCATCGACTGCCGTTAGGCTTTCCTTCCCTTTTTGTTCAAACTAATTGATAGTGGAAAACTAGTATCAAAGAAGCGTAAATTTGGTCTTACTTTGTAGAAACTATTAAAATGATAAAAATAGATGTCGTATTAAATCAAAGGACGGGGAGTCATTCAGTCGTCTGATTTCGTACCGATAACATGGATCGCGTTGTGTCAGGTTTGTAACGTATTCTAATCTATTGGTCTTCAACATACATCTCTTTTTTCCTTCTATCTTTTCATCAAAAAAATATTTTAGATACATCCTATTATCCTACACCGTTATTTCCATTCACCAGTCATTTCCATTTCCACCTAATAAATTACATTTTATATTTCTTCGGTCCCAACTTTTCTTTCTCAAATAACATTAAGCTTTTCAATAATTTCCTTTTTCTATTCCCTCCCGCTCAACCTTCTTCCAATGGATACATTCCTCTTCCCCGTCTCTGTCTGTAATGCGTCATTTCTCATCCACCCTTGCAACTCACCATAGTGAATGATATTATTAAAGTTAGTAATTCTATATAATTCTATATAATTATTAGCTTTAATAATACCATTCTATATTATTACTAATAAGTTTCATTGCTTTAAATAAAATTCATTTAACGCTAACCACTTTCCATATAATTAATCCATTCATGTAATTAAAAGATTCCAACCGTGTTCTTATTTACTAATATATTTCCAGATCATAATTACTACCTCTCATAATGGTGTTCTATTCCATTGCCCAATTCCATTGTACATCTTCACAAGTACACCTTTTTTAACGCAACCATGTTCTTAACCTTTCAAAACTATTCTATCTGTCATCTATATTTCTCAAGCCTAATTTCGCGATTTATGGTCAATGGACAAATAAACAACGCACACATATATCTTCTAAATGTACCTTTATTTATTCTTTAGTCTCCTAGAATTCAAGCAAATTCATTCTTCTACTATCCACAAAATTATATTGCCTTACGTATTACCTATTATCTATTCTATTCCCATTTCGCAAACAAACCTCATCTTTCTTCTTCTCTCTTTTCGTTCCCTTGTTAGTCTAACCTACAACAATGTTTTTACATATTTGACATATTCACGCGCTTCTTTTTCCTGTTCTTCTTTATTTCAGCCTCCTGCTGCTGCTTGTTGTTATTCGTCACATTCCATTTCTCCTGTGCTGCACCACATCCATCCTTGCCGACAATTTATACTAAGGAAAACAAATCGGTATAGCCTATAACCGTATATATGACAACTAGAATTACCCTTAGCGTTATATTTACCTGAATTTTTCATCAATATACCGTTATATTGGGAACTTTCGGATACAAAAATATCTTACACAGCTTCGACCACGTGACGTCCGTCTGCAACTATGGAACATGCGCTCGTCAGATAGCCGAGTCACCGCGGACAAGATGTCCGATCATGAACTACATAGAGTTCAGATCAACCACTCCGTCCAATAAATTATTCTAGTACTTTCGAATAAATTTAACCCGTATAAAAGACCCAATCAATCTTGTTGCCTTTATTACGTTATCGCGTCGACGTTATTAGTCTTATTTCTTTGTCTTCTATATAGTTTTAGTATCGTCTTACTTGGTCTAACTCCACTCGTTATCCGTTTTTTTCTTTCTAGTTATATCCTGTTTCTTCATTTTCCGTTCCCTTTGGTACAATATAAAATTATAAAAATTATAAAATTATATAAATATAATTATTAGCTTTAATATATATATAAAATTATAAAATTATAAAATTATAAAATTATTATGTATAAACTATGTCACATATCTTGTGTATTCGTCATTACACTCTCCGTTAAAATACAAGCCTAATAAAACTACACTGATAACTATTTGCGTGTAGATTGGCAGCAGAACGTAACAGACTCTGCGTAGCATAATCAGACGGCAAAAAGGCAGCGGAAATTCAGCAGATACTGCGCTACTTCGACAATTTAAAGCGCGCATATTCGCGATATCACAAATACAGTATGTCTGCTTTAAATGTCCACGCATGAACATATCTCCAAGTATCAGAAATGCGAAAAGAACGTTTTCGTATAAAAGTTGCTTGACACTTGACGGGGGAAAATTAATAAGATATTTCCATTTCTTTCTACGTTCTTATCTAAAGAGATTTCAATGCCGACGTATAGCTTTTTCTAATGGTATTCTATATTTTTTGTACACCGCTAGATACATGTTTTTATTCTCTACGAAGAATGTATGAAGATATTGGGGCCGAGAAACAATTGATTTAAAAAATATTGCAACTTTAATCTTCCAAAGTTTATCGTATGAAAAAGAAAGAAAGACAACGCAGTGTCTTACATTTCCGCAGTAGTAAGGCGACCAACGCGTACTAACGCGTGCGCTGCGCGTCACATGAACGCACAACATATATAGACAGAATACACTGTAGCAGGTATCGATAGATCGACATTTTTGCGAAAATCTCGCAGACTAGGGCTAAGCTACGATTGCAAAATGTCCTATATTCGAAATATCTAACGTATGCAAAAGTCATTGAAATCTAAGTGTAAGTAACTTTCCTACAAATTCAATATACAAATATCGATTATTCAATCGTTTTCTATATTTATAATTAATTTGTTATTATTTTATAGTCAAGGGTCGTCGGTCGCCGGATCGAAAAAACTTATCCCGAAACACAAATCCAATACACTGATGATATTCGTTTCTCATTGAATTATAATAGATGTTTCTTACAATCTTGCATACGTAGTTGTGATCGGATTTTGGTAATTATTTATTTCAAGGAACACCAACGCCGATGACGTTGATTCTCACGTATGTCGTTAAGTGCTTGATTCTGAGTAAATTTTTGCTGATAACTTCGTCGGTAGTCTAATTATTGTTTTCGAGATATTTGTAAAAAAAAAAAAAAAAAAAAGAACTGTTCCTCTTAGTACATTGAATCTTGCCTATACGCTTGTATGCTTATTTACTGTTTCTAGATTCAAGTTTCTCTTCAAGATTCTTCTCTATTCCTGTAGAGACTGCCGATGAATGTTAGACGTATCGAACGTAGAAAAAGATAATGCGAGTGAAAAAGAAAGAGGGACTAAGAGACGAAACGTTTGGCTTCCATATGAAATAGTAGGAAGGCACGCTATAAGCTGAGATCTTTAACTGAAATATAAAACTTTTTTATTTTTCATTTGTAATGAATAGAACCTTTATCAACATGTTTTTTACACGTTTCTGGTTGCTATAATTTGCGAACATATTCGCTTACTTCATAAATAATAATTAAATACATATCAATAAGTAAATATAAAATTCAAGTTATACCGTGTTTGGTCTCATTTTAATTAAAAAGTTCTTACAAATACGCTGACGAAGTTCAATTGAAAAAAAGCCAAAGATAAGAAAATTTCACTCTTCGATTAGTACCGACATATATACATACATCACCTGAGCGATATCTGACATTGGATCGTGTTACACTACTCGACCGCGGCTGGCCCTGGAACTTACCGGCGCATTATGTAGATTTCACATGATTGCCTACCTATAATTTCATCCCCACCTTCCCACCCCTATGATGGGGGATGACATCCGTGCGATTACCAAGAGTAGTAAATTCTTTTCCTGCAATTGTTATAGAAGTTTTCCTTTCCAGTATTCACTTCCATCTAGGTTCGTGCATGTCTCACGGTCAAAGTATCAGTGGCATGCTACATATATGTATGTACTTTAAACGAAAAGCGAAAAAAGGAAGTTCCAATGGAGAAATAAGCAACTAAATAACTAAAGCGAAAAGATGGAAAGTGAGTAATATCTTTGACAAAATTAGATTTTAAGTTGGATCCGATGGTTCAATGATTGCATTGATGATTTCGCGATTGCGATCAACTGCAATTTTTTCAAAATCTTTCTCTACACATTATGTAGTAAACTAATCCTCCTAATTTGTTTTAAATAAATTCAAATCGTTTGGCCTGATTTTAAAAAAGTTATTCTGTTTTAAAAAGTGTACCAACACTTTTGTTCGTGACTGCATATGTTCAAACACTTGAACGCTATTAATTCATAACGCTACTTAATTCTGAATATGAATGTTTCCTGTTCTTTCCAAAACATTTTAGTATCGATCGCAAACTGCGTGAAGAATAAAAACTGACTGATTTGTATTTTTTCCAAATATGAAATATGCATTGCATTTCTCATTATTAATGTATTACAATAGTTAATTTTAATAGAAAATTATAATTTTCATTTATATTATACGTGAACTATGAAATTTATTTCGTATATTGTAAATAATTGAAATTTCATTAATTTTTGTATATATAGCGCACACTGAATACGTACATATTTTTTACATTTTTTGTATGTATAATTTAAACAGTGAAAATCTATAAGATCGTACGGCTTGGTCACATCATATAGCTTTTCTTTATAAAAGCCACGTGTTACTGCGAAAGCATGATTATCAAATCTATTTGCCAGAGAAGCTGATTGGTTAACTCAAGGTCACGAAATCTGATCGTCCATGCTTCAAAGGAACAGGCAGCAGTGCCGCTTCTGTTCTCTCGGTGTATAGTTGCGAAGTTCTGAGGAAATTGCGGCAACCAGACTGCGTTCTTTTTTTATTGTTAAAGTTGCTATTATTGCATGCTTCTTAACTTGTTTCGAAGGTTAATTAGGAGAATGACTGTGGAAATCGATAAAGAAGAATTAAAAAAACGTTTGACACCGCTACAGTGGCACGTCACGCAGGAAAAGGGTACAGAGAGGTACGTATATCGGGAATTTAATTCACTTGCTATGAAATTAAAAATTGATTCGTGTCGTTCTTTATATCGGTCTATATTATTTCTCGATTTCATTAGAAAATTAGTTGTAGCTGTAGTAAAGTTTCGTGTAAAATATAAATGTACGTCGCTATATCGTTACATACGAGTCTATACATGTAAACAATATTTTACAAAATTTTGAATTTTTTTATATAAAGTCGAATAACGATGATTTTAAATCGTGCAACGTATAACCTATTAATAATATACTTTTTATACATCTTGTAATTTCCCAAGGATTAATGTTATAATCGGCGAGTTCGATTTCTTGTTATGTATAATTATCAACTAACAATGTCGCATTATTGAACCTTTAGTCACTTGGGTTTAAGTAAATTGCAACAGTCGCATGATACAATTTTCCAAAAATATTGTCGTACGATCGAAACTGGTTTACTTTTAGGTGATGTGAGACTAAAATAACTTTTTCAAGAGCATGTATTGGCTTGACTTTGCGTCATGACCAAGTGGTTTAAAAATAAAGTATAGGTCCTCACAATTAACTTCCTACTGTATATGCATCTTCATGCTTCTAATCGTTCTTTGTTTCTCCATGCAGGCCTTTTTCTGGCTGCTACAATAAATTCTATGAGAAAGGCACGTACACCTGCATAATCTGTGATCAAGAATTATTTTCTTCTGACACAAAGTACGATAGTGGTTGTGGTTGGCCTGCATTCAATGAAGTATTAGAACAGGGACGAGTCAAGTTAACCAAAGATACTTCACATGGTAAGTGGATATATGAATTTTGATTTACTGACAACACTTTTAGAATTATGCTCCGATTCTTAATACAATAACATAGTATACATCATGCGTATCATTTTACATTAATTACATATATCTATTTAAATGGTACATAGATAAACTCTTTATTATCAAATTTGACTTGTATGACAGATTTAGATATAACACAATATCATATCATATCACAAACATTAAAGTTTTATCTGTTTACCATTCTTGTACATTCTTCATTTTTTCTTACATTTACTCTATCACAAAACCTTTCCTAAACTTTTAGTTCTGCTACTGTCTCCTAGTCTCCTATAATTTGTTTATCATTTTATTTGGTCAAATCTTTGCAATACTTTACATGTAGTACAGACATACATACACAAAGTATTATAATATCATTTAGTATAGTATATTGATACAGTATATTATATGCTTTATGCGTGATAAGTTTATCGACATAATTCAATTTTTGTCAATTTGATATATACATGTTTTTAATGTATAAGAACAAAATGACCTGTACACATTTATAATATAACTATTTGTATAATTTATTTATATTAAAATTATAATACTTGGGAGGCAATATTCCTTGTATCCTTTACCTTGCATGTTATAATGCTTAGAGTGTGATTTGTGTTAGACTTACATCGCCTATTGTATAAACTGAGGTCATAATTATCCATTAAAAATAATCCTTTCTATATCTTATTTCTGTATATATGAAAAAAAAAAAAAGAATTAATCTTTTTTTTTTTTTTTTTTTTTTTTGTATTTAATCATGTAATAATTCTTTACATATAGCTTTGCTTTATGTAACATTAAGATTTTAATAAAATTATTATAATTATTAAATACTCTGCTTATATGAAGAAGATTAAATAATAAAATTACAAGTTTAAGTTTGCATTAGAAGAGAGTACGCGTTTTATAATTTTTGTTATATTGATTACTAAATAATTCATACGTTTGTTGGTACTAGTTACGTTGAATCTTACTTATATGTAAAAATACATTGGCAAATAATGACGTATAACACTTGATATTAACCAAATTGTGACTATAATATTTGATTAGTTATTTGAATGTTACTCTATATGCCACTTACAGATAACAATATTGTAGTAATTTATTCATAAAAGTAGGTTTGACGATATGTTTAAGTCATGTTAATTAAATGAAAATCTTTCTTTCAAATAGTACCATAAAAATATTTGACTAAAGAGGCAAATATTGCTCTGAACTATTTTAATATATTTTTTAATTTTGTCATACAATATCAAGACAATTAGATATCAAAGGGAAATTTGGACAGAGCTTCGACGGATGAGTAATGCAAGGAACAAGATTACGGGTATTGATTAGAATGTGTAGCTATTTCTTATTTTATGCATTATTTTAAGGATATAATTAATAATCACAGATATATCTTTATTTTTACTTAAAACTTCTATTTCTTACGAATACTTATTTAGGTAATTGATTTTAATTCTCGTTACTATCTGTCTATAGCTTTTATTAATATTAGTTTACTGTTTTTGGTGCTGCTATAACTGGAAAATATTTAGAGCGAACAAACAAAGGTGTTGGTCTGCGTTTAATCACACTCTATTATTCTATTTCCTTTGTCTTCCTATTGCTCCGCTACCACCACTTCACTTTCACCATTGACACACGAAAACTGCGTCGACAATTGACGTACAGTTGGTGGAAATCTACTACTGCTGATCGCAAACCCAGATATGGTGCGGACCGAGGTGACCTGTTCAAAGTGTGGTGCACATTTGGGACATGTATTTAATGACGGGCCAAAACCTACGAGGAAGCGATTTTGTATCAACTCGGCATCCATAAACTTTCATTCAGCAGGAGAAGAGAAAAAGATGACATCATAAAACTAAGGAGGGCATAAGTTTTTAATAAAATTTTTGAAAATGTTTAAAATATCTAACTTATCTTATCAACAAGAAGAATTTATATTTCTTAATAAAATATGACTCTATTTGATATTTTGTAATTTGCTGTTATTATTTTGTTACTCTTCGGAATTGTAAAGTTCCTTTAATGACAAAGGCAATCATGTTATTAAAAAACAATAAATATTTTTATGTTAAATCTTGGCATACATATTCCATAGTTGCTATGAATATATGTCTTGTCTACGCGTCGTAAACTCTGAGATTAATAACATTTATTAGAAAGCGTAGATTGTAATACACAGATGTACGTCCATAGCGACAAAGCTGTTAATGGGATACTAGTGAATAATAGTGAATATCTGCATTATTATAATCTTAGAATAAATTCGATTCTGTACATACACTCTAAATGACTGTAAAATAATACATTTAGTGTGTATAAAATATGAAAAATTAATGTAAAACACTTATCAACTAACTTATAAAAACATTCTATTATTTTTTCATGTCACGCATTTCATGAACAGAACGTGTAAATAATAAGTACTATTTATTTGTCTGAATATATATATATATACTAATAATATAAAAAGTTTGTTATACTTTGTAATTATTTGTGGTGCACAGTTTTTTATATCCAAAAAGAAAATCTAACTACATTTGAGTTTCATAAATTTATTGTACTCTTACTGTATCTATAGGAGAAATACTTTGTCGTTCAATATTATAAAATAGAAGGAAGGATGATTTCATTCAAAGTACTAGGACGTTTTGTTATAAAATGTTTCCTTATATTTTAACGTTTCAAAACAAACTAAAAGATGTTACAGTACAATATATACGCAAATTCTAGGCATAATTTTTACAATAATTCATTATCCATTTGCTGCTTTCTTTCATTTTTAAATTCGACACTGTTCAGTTATTTATTAGTTTTCCTGAGAAACCAGAATTTTACCAAATATTCTCATTAGATAATAAAAGCCAATTTTATACAAATAGAGGTACAGTTGAAGTGGGAAATTTTATTAAAAGTTTGAAGCCAAAACGTTTACTGTGACATGTATAAATGAACTAGCGGCTTCAGTATCAGTAGGCCTAATTTATTTTATAATTGAGATCTCGAAGCATTTTCAAAAACATCATAAAAAAGGTATTGAAAACATGCATATACATACTTAACTTGATTTGTGTATAGGAACCTATTTCATAGTTCTAAACTGACAATAATACATTCCTTATGAGGATACATAAATGCACTTGTAACGGTAATCAAGATGAAGATGCAAAAACATTTACACTTGTCCACATTTTTATTATGTGTTTTATACGTAATTTTGTATTGTTTATCGATATTAAAATAATGACGATTGCTTGCTAATTTTATAAATAATGTTTACTTTTATTACAGTAAGGCATATTAATACAACTTTTGTACTTTTGTTTATTCTCTATACATAAGCAACAGGATTCATTCAAAATATTCATATTTCTAATTATTATTTGCATATGTTTTTATACAAATTTTTCAAAATATGGACAAGTAAAATTTTGCATCTAACTTGCCTCGATTTACGAGTAAAAATGAATCTTATAGATAGCTACTACTTGTAGCTGAAATATGCTTAATAACTGTCGCAGTAATATAATAGACATAAAATGGACGTTACTTCTTTTTTCTAAAGATATTTGTGAAAATGCAGGACCTCGTTCAGTATTTCTGATCGAGTTGTTAACGTCAATTTTGACCCTGAATCTCATTTTCTTTTCTTCTTTTTTTCGCTTTTTTTTTTTTTACAGAAATGTATATTTATTAATACTAGACGTGCACAATTATTTCGTTTTCTATACCTCCTATAATTGCTTACAATTCCTAGATAATTTGAAGTTGATGCTGAAACAAAATAATGCAAGAGCTCGTTCTTACAGAATACTGAAACAAATTCCATGCGATTATATATTATAATCCCTGATTCTTTACAGGTAAGTAAATTTACCCTTCAGCATGCAACTCCAAATTTAGGCGTAAGCGCACAATACAAACTGAGCTGCTTCGTCTGTCAAGTATAATTAGACATTATCGATTATTATAAAAAACTAATCAGGCTTTTTAATGTTACGAAAGTAATAAACTCAGTAAATAATGAATATATTATTACATATACGATTGTTCATTACCAAATAACGTATGCATTTTCCTTTTTTTTTCCATTTTTTTTTTTTGTTTTTTTGTTTTTTGTTTCATATGTAATATGTTAATTTCTTCAATATCTATTATAATTTTACGTGGCGTTTTTTAGCTTTAGTTTACGATAAACTCCTATACGTAACGAAAATGCAAAGAATAAAAGTAACAAATTCGAAAGTTTGTATTCCTTAAACTAAAAGTATCCAAGGTTTCATTCTCAGTAATATATGTTTAAGATATAATATAATTAGGAAAGACATTAATTATTACGTTTAATGTAGTACAACCATACGTAGAAACCTTGTCTTATATAATCATCGTCAACATAAATTTATATATTTCTCCTCAATCTGTATCTGTATTAAACAAAATATGAAATTATTCTGTTGATGGTTCAAGATCATAAGGAATCTAGCGCGAGTTTTTCACGTCTCTAAACATGACAAGACAGGCACTTTATAGTGTCACAAAATGTTCCTATATCTGAACCTTGTTTTAAAATTTCGTCCATCATCCGTTCAATTCTTAATAAGACACGTTAAAGACAACTTATGTTTGACCTGTATCGAAGAACACACGTAACTAGACATTCGTCTATAGAAAGATGTTCTCACATCATAATATACTTTAGTAACAGGGTCGATATTTTAACGTGTCCCGTCAGCGATGCAAATGAGAAAAAGTACTTATATTTTATCCTACAGTTATAAATGAACAGCTTTAAATAAGAATCGCGTGTATTAAATTCATCATAAATTTCATTATGTATGAAATTAATCGCCTATACTATATACAAATTAACATAATAATGCAAAAGTTGCAGTGTCCAAATATTTAAAAGATCTATTAAAACTTCAGTTTAATATAATAACATAATGAAGTTTACTAACATCCAATTGACAAGAACGTGATTCTTGAGAACGTTTAAAACAAGTTAGGCTATCGCTTATACATCTACGTCATACTGACAGACCAAAGACTGAAAACATATTGCTCTGCTCTCCATATCTTCATTCAAAAAATATAAGTCTGACACGAAGATCAATTTTCTTCTTCTACGATTTTTTTTGTTAAACCATAATAATATATTAGAATAGGTCCTATGTACTTGTTCACATTTGTTTTGTGGTATTATCTAATAAGGTTTTTGCTATAAATAATGTATGTTTGTAGCTAACTCTGATCTTCAATTTTAGAGTCAGTAATACTAGTTTTATATTTTTAGAAAATAACTGACAGTCGCTTGAGAATCCTCGATGACAGTTCCGTATTAGTACAAGAGCTCTTCAGGCAACAACCCACTCGTACAGTTTATCTTTTACTTTGAAGACTATTTAAATAAAATGTTGAACTCTTAGTAACTAATATATACCCATCGAGGAATACAAGATTTCTGCCGTCAGATCGTTCACGGTTCTTCTGATTTAACTTGATTTCCTCGCAACATGCGAGAATCGAGCAATTTAAAAACTTTGAAACCATTTCTCGATACTTTTCAAGGTATCGGATAAGTTCTATCTATCTATCTATGACCTATATATATATATATATGTATATATATATATGTATACATATATATATATAAATATATATATATTTATATACATACATACATATATACATATATATATATATTTTTATTTATTTATATATGTTTATTCATTATTTATTATATATTATTGAATTATTGTGCCGTTCCATTTTGGGAGGGTGATTCATTATTTTTCTGCAAAATTATATTTTTATGACCATATCATAATACCACTCTTCTAATTACCTTTAGCAGCTTCCTTCGCTGCCATTATTAAAGGTGTTAGGGAAGCAAGTGGCCTTGCTAATTTCAGAAAAGGATGCTGTAATTTGCCATAAAAGTACAAATTTTATTAAAAGTTTATTCCATTTACGTAAACTTAAATATAAAACACATATTAATTGTACTTTAGATTAGTATAAAATACTGTTAGAATTACCTTGAGTAATTCTGAAGCCGCTGATCGTTTCTCCACTTCGACCTCTAAACACTGATCCAAAAAGTCTTGAAAAATTCCTGACAGTTTATCCTTTTCTTTGATTTCAGGTTTACCATTTGTTGCGATCAAATATAATGCTCTTAATGGATTTTCATTTAAATATGGTGGTTCTCCTTCTATCATTTCAATAGCCATTATACCCAACGACCAGATATCAACCTATAAGATTTAAATAATTTATAAATATTGTAGTATAATAGTTATATATTAATTACAATATAAACATTGCAATGTAATAATGGTTGTAGAGTATCTTTCTTTTCATTCACCTTTGGACCATACTGTTTTCTTGTAACTACTTCTGGTGCCATCCAATATGGCGTACCAACCATTGTAGTTCGTTTGCTTTGCTCTGGTGAAATTTGTGCACAAAATCCAAAATCTGTTAATTTTACTCCACCGTCTAGTCCAAGGAGGATATTATCAGACTTAATATCCCTGTGTATAACTTGATTACAATGAAGGAACTCCAAAGCTTGTAGGACTTCTCTACACACTGCTGCTATTTGACCCTCATCCATACAAGTCTCAGTTACAACATCTGTCAAACTACCACCAGGCAAATATTCCATAACTACCCATAATTCTTCTCCTACGAGGTAACTATCCAAGTAATTTACAACATTTGGATGCTTATTCTCCCGCATAACCAATATTTCATTTATTATTAACTCCTTCTTTGGTTGTTGTGAAAGGTTCATTTGTTTTATTGCAACTTCCATACCTGTTGATGTTTCAATTGCTGTGTACACCGTTCCCGAAGCACTAGAAAATAACATTAAAAATATATAAATATGCAAACAAAATTCCATAAGAGAATATTTACATTTTATATTATTTTATATTATATAACTTACCCCTGTCCTATTTTTTCCATTTTCGTATATTTCCTATTCGGGTCACCTACACTTACAATTGTTCTTAATTTTTCTAATATTTCATCATCTGACATTTTTTTCTTTCTAGCTTTATCACTTTGCGCTGGTCTTGTTTGATCGGTTGTCGTTGATGTAGGAGTCGCTTGATTTTTATTCCTATCCAGTTGTGATTGATGTGGCTGTTGCGGCGTTCCATTTCGTTGGGGTGATCCTAACGTGGTAGTTAATGGAGGCGGTGGTTCTTCTTCTATTGGCTTTGTATACTATTGCAAAGTGTTTAATTTTTTAGTTTAGTACTTACAACACTCAAATATAGAAAAGTAATTCTAATTTTTGACAATTTGCAGACAGTAATTACTTACGATCGATTTCGTACGTTCGGGCCTAGCAGAAATCGGTGGTGGTGGCGGTTCATCTTCCTGTTCGGAACTAGTCGCGCAAGCATCTGTTGGTGTACTACTTGGACTACTGCTACTTACTCTATAATTTTATCATTTCTCAGTGGATATTTAAATATATACAGAATAAGTACAAAGATAGGAAGAGAAAGAGATTTGTAAGCATATGAGGATTACCTGCTGAGCGAATGTTGAGAATGAGAACTTCCAGAAGCTTGCGACATTGCTTGACCACGAATATTTCCTCCTCCTCCTGTCCCAACACCTATACCCACCATGCTTCTAGGACTACTCGCTCTCTCAATAGGAGCTACACATAAAATTTCCTGTGCTTCATTCGTTAATGTATATATAACTGGCATATGATAATAACAACATTACAGATTAATCTTTATGTAAATATTATTAACTTACCAACCACCCCAACCATTTTTGTAGTTGTCATGTATTTGGATCCTTTTGTTTCTTTACTGCTACTGTCATACCAATTTAAAACATCCAATACAGCCTGCGGATTTTTCTTCTGTTCTTGTTTACTAATATTACTAGACATAAGCAACCTTGCCCATGCTTCTGGCATCCCCTAAGAACAAAAGTTATGTTTCAAAGTAATCATTAATAGTCTTACACGTACAAAAAACTTTAAAGAAGATGTAACAGATAGGTTAGGATATAATATTTACAAAAGTATAATTCTCAAAGTTCCGAAAACTAAGAGAACATCGTGCAAATATAAAATATTTAAGACTCCAATTGTTACAGTTGTTGAATAAATAGTAAGATTGTAAGCACTCAAACCAATATTAAAATTCATTCTGCAAGAAAGCAATAATATTAAATGCAACGTTGACTAAAGCATCTATAAATCTACTAAAGCAGCTATATGCTTCTAATCTATGATAAACTCTAAATTTTGAAATAAAATATAACAACTTAATCCTGTTAATTGCAACAAAAACAAACAGTTAAATTAAGTGTATGTATAATAAGAAAGAGTATAAACAAACTACTTTTGTGGTCATTTTAAATTACTTACTTTTAATGGCAGCTTGAAAGAAATACGTGTCTAGTTAGTTTTTCATGTGAAAAAATAATAGGTATAAGAAGCATCAGACAAATTACCAAATTACTTTTCCACAATGTCTATACACGTGTGAACAAGTGATGAAATTTTATTTTTTTTTCGGTACGAAAGATCCATTTGAGATATACTTTTTAGACAAAGAAAATAGTTTGCATTAATATTTAATAATACATTACTAGTTGCTCTTACAATGATACACGTTTCACAAATGAATTATTCCTCACAAATATATATATATATATATATATATATATATATATATATATATACACACACACACACACACACATATATATATATATATTTTTTTTTCATTTGTCACAAAAACACTTGCACGCGCGCGCGCGCGCGCGCGCGCGCACACACACACACACACACAAAATTTTAATTTATTGAATTATAATAAAAATTGCACTACAAAGTAAATTAAATTCTATTCAGGTTGTAGTACTGTATCTTATTTTACTTCCACATATTTTTATTATCGTTTATTATGCAATATATTAATACATGAATAAGCCAATGAAAATTGCAAAGCGATTGCTAAATATTACCTATTAATAAATATCAATTTAATAATGTTCCATTAATGAAAATAACAAATAAAAATTCAATCAGAGATGTTTCATATCTAAGAATTATTTCTTTTTTTCTTGCTTTGTTATAAAGGATCTTGGAAAATTTATGTAACCAGTAATGTAATGCAATAATGAATTACTATGTAATGTCTATTTGGATACTCCGTACCATTGTATAGTAGCAAAGCGAAAAGCGAGTGCATCTTGAACAATAGTAACAAATTGCAAATATTAAATTGACTTACCGTAAATTCACCAGTAACAGCGTCAAATCCAACATGTACAGTATGTTCAAAGTTGGTGGGATAACTGATGTTGGGTTTATCCTTATTCTCTTTTACCTTCATTTTGCTTTTCAATGTTTTCTTCTTACGTTCATCAGAATCAGGTTCCTTAGGTAGTGGACGCATATCCACTGGTAAATTAGGTGTTGATTCACCTCTGAAACATGTTTAATCTATCATTATCTAGCTAGTGATATCAAATGGGACAAAATAATCTTACAGTTATACATTCACTTCTATATACATAAATTATACATAACTAGAATTTGTAGATTAAATGTTATATTGGTTACTCTAATATATATTTTATTGTTTATAAGTAGTAAGTTATTATTTGTAGAACATACAAATATATAACTAACTTTTACATTCGTTATAACAGTATTTATGTCTAATACATTCAAAATATATACAAAATTAATATAAAAATTATATGTTTCACACTTATAATACATATATATATATATACGTTTGTTAGTAAGACTGCATATAAAGACTTAAAAGGATGGTCTCCCACATCAGAATGTCATCGTGTCTGAACTGGAGGATTTTATTTTTAGCAACCACTAGATTAGTGTCTGTTATCCTATTTTTGGAAGATGTAGACATTTACTTATTGTAAAGAAAATAATAAAAATGCAAAGTGTAACAAACTTATCAGCTTTTAGTGTTACAGAGCAATGTTCTAATATTACATTTATTATATTACACAGAAATGTACAGAACTACAGAATGAAACATTAGACATATCTGTTACTGAATATATATTAAAATATCTAATATTAAATGATACATTCTTTCGTTGAGAAATTTTTTGGTACTAGTAAATTATAACACATAATAATATAGCATAGAATATATATATAGTTACCTATTTGATGTAAGTCGCACAGGAGGTGCAGGGGGTTTGTCTTCTTCATCTGACATGTTGTTTCTACTTTTGTCCCTTTGTTGCCAATCTATCTTACGTTGCTGCGTTTCTATAATTTTGTTCAAAGATTTGTTTAATACTATTAGCCCCTGCCTTGGAGATCCTAGTCGTTCTTACGTTATATAAATCCTAAAAGACTACAGGTTTGAATCACAGTATACAGAGAATTCTTTATGTTGACAAAAACACCAAGTTGTTTGTTGAAAACATGATACTTGAAGATCCATTCACTCTCGTTATAGATAAAAGAATTTGCTTTCTTGAACTTAGCAGATGTTATCGAAATGATGTTTGAAATTACCGGCTCTATATCACAGATACGGATATAGTCTTGGTGACCGGTAAAGAACAGGAGACAAAACGAAAGAAAGGTGCCTCTGCTCGTGGGTGACAGTTTCGGCTACTTGTGAAAGGTGTTCGATTTTGTAGAATAGCGGCGTCTTCGAATGGGTCAATGTCGTGAGTATAGGGTGTGCTCGAAGACGAGGGATAGACAGGCACCTCCAAAGCGTGATTCACGCACGCACGGGAGCAGACACCGCGCCGCATCCACGGATCTCTAGTTCTCTCTCCCTCTCGCCCTCCCTCTTCCTCTGTCACTCTCTCAACCTCTCTCTCTCTCTCTCTCTCCCCCTCCCTCCCTCCCTCCTTCTCTTGTTCTCACTTTCCACCGTTCTCCGTGTCTGGGATGTTCTTTAGTGTCGCGATTGCTCTTTCGTTCTCGGAGTGTTTTCACTCCTCCCTTTTTCTGTCGTCTCGCACTCGCGAAAGAAAAAATACGATTGTATATCGTGTATATATGGCGCCGCTTTATCCACACGTCCGTTATGTGCCGTGTTTGGGCACGGCGGAGGCGGAACCACGCGGCGCTCTGAGTCTTATCAATGGTATCTCATTTCGTACGTATAATCGACGCCCGATGACGACGAATCTCTTCCTGTTCTTCTCCACACTTTTTTCAAAGTTGATAAGAAGTCTGAATCACAACCGCTGCCGCGGTCCTCTGCCACTGTACAGCGCCTCCACTACTGGAACACCGTTCACTCCCTCTCTTTCTGTACCTCCCTCCTTTCCTTTCCCTTTCTTTCCCTCTTTTCCACTTTTTCATTTGCTTCTTTCTCTCTCCTTTTCACCATATATTCCTCTGTTCATACACTTACAAGGTTTGATCATTAGTACACGCATATACTTACTTTCACCCGCACCTATTGTCGGATAACACGAATAAATCCGTATATGTACATATATGTATATATGCGTGCGTGCGTGTACGGGGTTTCTTTGTACATATATACGTATACACATACATGCGCGCGCGCGCGCGCGCGCGTGTGTGTGTGTGTGTGTGATTTAAAAAGAAATTTAGAATAATATAGGTTGGAATGGTGGTAAGACTGCAAGTGAATCAATTACAGGTTAGCCAACATGGAAGCAAATACATATTGTTATAAACTTCAACATGGTTTTACTCGTTAAAATTAAAGCTTGCAGTGGATTATTATATACTTTTTAAAGATAAGTTAGAAATTTGTATATTCAGAGTGTGCCGAGATATCTTAAGATTTCATATGTGTATAAATCGTAGTTTAGTAATTATAAAACTACATATTTGCTATTTTCGTGTAGGTACCTATTGATATTTTTATCCTTATTTATACCAAAGTTTGTACATAATGAATTAAATATGCTTTTACAAATTAATTCTATAACGTATTCGAAACTATTCAATCTTTTCCTTTCGAAAATAGATATAATATATATTTTGATAATTTATGTATTGTAATTGTATGTTTAAATCTCTTCAAAATATTTGTCACTAAAAAGTGTTCTTGTTAAAAACGTAATATCTCGGTTTATATTTCTGACAAATGAGTATCTTACTTATCTGGAAGAAGCATATACGGGGTTTAACTATATACTATAAATAAAGTAAATAATAATTTAAAAAATATGAACTTAAATCCTTGAGACATGGAGTATAATAATAATAATGACAATAATAAATAAATAAATAAATAAATACATACATACATACATATATATATAAATATATATATGACTATTTATAATTATATGCATAACAAAGACTATATAAACAATATAAACAATAATTCCGATACCATAAACATTATTGATATATATGAAATTGCATCTTAAGAACTTGTATACTTCCAAGTCCATAATAAAACTAACTGATTTCTTTTTAATATACATAAATATTTATCATTATCTTCAAGGTAGTTCTACAAGGTAGTTTATTAACGTGTGTCCAAAAATGAATCCTTTGATTATATTATACCTGTCTATATAATATATTCTTGTAACTTAGGAAAAGAAGGAACAAATATATAAAAAATCATATTATGACATATTTGACAAGTTCTTACATGTTTTAAATTCCAAAAAATTTGTAAGAACATTGTTCTATCATATGTAAATTTATATGTAAGTTTTGTTTTATAATATAATATGCTTGTTTGAAAATCAAAATTCTCTTAAAAGTACTTCTTATTATTTTCTCTGTTATTCCTGATACTTTGAATACACAATACTATGATATTTTAATCTTGCAGATTTTTATCGTTAGACATATTCATATTTATAAGAATTATTATTCTATATTTATGTATAGAATCATCATTTAGTATGTTTACAAGCCTTTCGCATGATTGAGTTGTATTTATAATGTATATTAATATAAGTAAAATGATATCAATTCTTTTATAAATGATTTTTTACTGCAATTATATTAAAGAAAATAATAGTTTCAGAAGTATATAACGTTAGATTAATTACATTTTTATTCTATATAAGAGCTCCAGTGCTATATAGTCTAAAAGCTTAAAAATGTATAATTTATTTATTTATGTGTGTGTTTGCGCGCATATATATATACACACGTAATCAACAAAATAATTTAGAAACTTAGGAAAGATAAAGATTGGTTAACTTTGATACAGAAATGATACAGAAATATTAAATAATACTTGATAATATTAAAGATATTAATATGCATTAATGATAAATACATTGTTTATCATACATTTTATTAAGTACAGTTGGTTCAATTATCTTATCTTTCAATGATACGTGAATAATGACAACATGTGTGAAGTTAGCTACATACTTAGCTTAAAAGTTAATCACATAGAAAAAAGGTAGAGGGTAATCACAATTATTATAATTCATAATATAAGACTGTTTACTATTAAGGAGATCGTTATTTTCATTCTGAATAGCCCATGTTTTTGATATTATAAGGTATCTGTAAATGATATTTAATGCCATTTGTTAATTGACGAGAAAATTGGTGTACGTTTATTACAGGTTATAGAGTTGTACTATGTGATTCATCGAACAGTGTGAAATAACCTATGAATTTATCACTGACCACGTATTTGACGTATGTTCAGGATGCACTCCTGTCATAAGTGTAATGGAAACTGTTTAATTGTGTAACTGTATCATACTATTCAATAATTTGTTGCAGGACACAACAATTGATCAACTGTCGCGTACGATTTTTAACTAATTCTTAGATATAACATTATCAATTCAAGATGAAGAAGAAGGTATTCAAATTTCGTATTTATCTAAAATCATAACCATTTAAATTAATTTGTACCGTTTGTTAATAGATGTTCGTACGAGCGCGCGCGTGTGTAGTTTTACATATATTGAATATTCTATATTTTTTAGGTTCTATTGATGGGTAAGAGCGGTTCAGGAAAGACTAGTATGCGCAGCATAATTTTTGCCAATTATATTGCTCGTGATACACGTCGTCTGGGAGCAACAAGTGTGTAATACTTGGCTTATACCAATTTTATCAAATATTTGTATCTTCTGCGTTATTTATTAATTTATTGGTATGTTTAATAGTTGATGTAGAACATAGTCATGTTCGATTCCTTGGTAATTTGGTGTTAAATCTTTGGGATTGCGGTGGTCAAGAAGCGTTCATGGAAAATTATTTTGCATCACAACGTGACAATATATTTAGGAACGTAGAGGTTTTGATCTATGTTTTCGACGTAGAATCCAGAGAATTAGATAAAGACATGCATTATTATCAAAGTTGCTTAGAAGCAATATTACAAAATAGTCCAGAAGCAAAGATATTCTGTTTAGTACATAAGATGGATTTAGTACAAGAGGATCAACGAGATTTGATATTTAGAGAAAGAGAAGAAGATCTGAAAAGACTTAGTTTGCCACTCGAATGTACTTGTTTTAGAACTAGCATATGGGATGAGACATTATATAGGTATATCTTTGTAACTGTACAATGATCTCAATCTTTATTTTATAATTCCATGCAAGCTGTTATGTTTAGGGCATGGTCTTCAATCGTATATATGTTGATTCCAAATGTGAAAGAGCTTGAACAGAGTTTGAAACAATTTACAAATATTATTGATGCCGATGAAGTACTTTTATTTGAAAGGGCAACATTTTTAGTAATCAGTTATTGTCAAAGGCAACATCATAGAGATATACATCGATTTGAAAAAGTTTCTAATATAATAAAACAGTTCAAACTTAGTTGCAGGTAATTTGCTTATAAAAAGTATATATATATATAAAAAAGTTTGAACATATATTTATAAATTATACATTTTTAGCAAACTAGCGGCACAATTTCAAAGTATGGAAGTTAGAAATACAAATTTTGCAGCTTTTATCGATGTGTTTACATCAAATACATATGTAATGGTTATTATGTCGGATCCTGCTATCCGTAAGTATATAGTATCTTAATTCGTTTTTTAATAAATACTGAAATAATTATTCCTACTGTTTCAGCATCAGCAGCAACATTAATCAATATTCGTAATGCACGAAAACATTTTGAGAAATTGGAGCGTGCTAGTCAGAGTTCGGCATTAAGTAGATAGAAATCAGCTCGACCCAGGCGCGTTGTCACCCGGGTCCAGGCTGTTAATCACTATTGAATCTAAGAGTCACTTTAAAAGAGAATCATCACAATGAAGGTGCATGAGAACTTTCCTCTTTTATTAATTAAAATAAATCGATAATTTTGCTAATGAATAAATAATTTCAATATGTAATTTGTGACAAAACTATTATTAATACTGTCATTTTCAAAGAATCATATTGTATTTCAGAAAGGAATCTGAATTTTTAGTTTATTCTATACAAAATTTGAAAGAATATTTAAAAATTTTGCTACGCATGTACGTGTTAATAAATGAATACAACACACACACACACACACACACACACACACACACACACACACACACACACACACACACACACACACACACACACACACACATACTTGTTAGTATGAAATTGTGCGCTATTAGTATCATGTTAAGTGAACATGTACATCGTTGTTCGCTTATAGTAAATACTGTCTTGGCTTTTAGAGATAATACATGGTTTTCTGGGTTAAGCTTTTTCCTGGTTCCATGATGTTATGTATTTTATTTCTGTATAGCAATTATTCTCTCTGGCCTGTTACAAAGATATATATTTTCTTAAATTATATTTACTTGATATAATAGTGTACATATATATAGTTATTATATGAACCGTGCTATTGCAACAATCAAGCTAAACGTAATTGTATCTTTCGATTTAGATAACAATAATGTTAAATTATACGTTATATTTTGTATAAAATTTTAATTGTTACCTTTTGACATACGGAAAGAAGAACAGATATTAAACATGTATGAATTTATTTACAGCTGTATTTATGAAGAAGTAATAAAAGGAACATGGAATAATAAAAGCTTATGCTTTCACGTGTATCACTAGACTGTATTTTTTAATTATGCGAATAAATAAAGTCATCGAATTGAATGTAAATTTAATGTTGTGTTTAAATGAAAAGTAGAATAAGTTAAGTAATCTTTGAACTAATCTTTATACTCATTTTTTAGTTGTGCGATACATTTAAAATTGCCGCCTTCTGCTCGGCTATGGCGAAATCGCGTGTTGTCACCATTTTAGGTTGATAGAACGTAACAAAGTGTGTATTGTATCTACCATGGATAGAATAATCAAAGGAATTATGAAATATAGGAATTGCCATAGGGAAGAAATGGTGAAACAGTTTCAAAGAGTTCGAGATCATCCCGAAGTACGTTATAATTTTTTTTCTCTAAGTCACTGTTGATAACTTGTGGACATATTTCTCTTTTTGTGATGTTTCACGTTTCGTCTGATATCAATATTTAAATTGCGAAAGACAGTAGTAATTATTTTTGATATTCGTGATAAAAGGTATACATGTTGAGAAAGTATAATCAAAATTAAGTAAAATATGTATTTATTTCACATATGTTTCTATTATATTTGGAAAAGAACAAGTTTGTTTTCATATGTCCTTGAACTAAAGAATCATTCATAAGAAACACACATACATGCATGTGGATAAAATTTTATCTGTGTAAGCATGTGTCGGACATTACTTTGATATAACGCGACCTATAAAGATTAATTTAATAATAGATTGAAACATTTCAAAGTTGAAATTATTAAATCAAATATTAAAATCCGCGTTGTTATTAATATGTTTTATTGTTGTGTGAAATGTTTATTGCATTTATTCTTTCTCAAACTGTTGCTATGCATGGAAACTGTATACATGTACGTAAGATATGTATGTACGTATGTGTATATAATTTAACATGTAAAAAAGCTATTAGCGTATGAAAGTATAAAAAGTATTATAAATAATATACTGCATAAATTACATAACTAATGTAAAGTGCGATATTAACATTTATCGGCATGACTGATTTTTGTCGTTACTTATCTTACACAGCCAAAGGCAGTATTCTTTACTTGCATGGACTCCCGGATGATCCCAACTAGATTTACGGAAACAAACGTTGGGGACATGTTTGTCGGTACGAGACCTTATCATGACATTGATCTCCTCGAATATGAAACTTGTTGCTTCTTTTTTTTTTTTTTTTTTTTTTTTTTTTTCGGACAATTTCACGTTGCAGTTTAATACAATGGAACATTACTGTAACGTTTTTAATGTTTTTAATGTTTTTAATGTTTTTAATGTTTTAATTTGAAAGATATTTTTTCTTTGAATGTGTCATTGATTTTGCTAAAGAAACATCGTGTGAAATATTCCAAAGAATAGTATTTGACAAATTTCTTTTTTTTTTTTTCTTAAGTTTTTGAAGAATTTGAAGTTTTGTCAAATTTTATGTTTTTTCAGTAAGAAATGCTGGTAATCTTATTCCTCATTCTCAGCATTTCGTAGACGAGTTAACAATGTGTGAGCCAGCGGCCTTAGAACTTGGTTGTGTAATAAACAATATAAAACACATTATAGTTTGTGGCCATAGCGATTGCAAAGCTATGAATTTGCTGTATGCTTTGCGGGACGAAGAATTCGCATCGAAAGTGTGTACTTTGTTAGTTTTACCATTTTTACACATATTTATCTAATTTATAATAATTTTTACCTCTTAGGTGAACAGGAGGATATCACCGTTAAGAGCATGGTTGTGTGCACACGCTAGCAACAGTTTAGCGAAATTTCAACAGCTTGAAGTTGCTGGCTTCCACGAGCCGATATTATTTCAAGCTGAAACGCCTTTACGGAAGTTTGTGGCCTATATCGACTCAGAAAATAAATTTGCTATAGAGGATAAGTTATCTCAAGTTAGTATAGATGTATTTATTATCGCATAATTGGCCAAACATCTTTTAAAACAGAATAAATCGGATAAAAATTTCAGTGTATATATATTAATATATATATATTAATATATTTTTATTGATTCCCTTAACTTAAAAAAAAAAAAAAGAAAAAAAAAGAAGGAAAGATAGAAAGAAAAGAAACCCAAGTTGTTTGGTCCAATTTGGTTATATATATAATAAAGTGTGTGTGTGTGTGTGTGTATATATAGTCGATTACGATCATTTCTACAATTAATAAATTTAAATTGAAGTGTATTTTAAACAAATACGTGTACTTTAATTTCAGATAAATACTTTACAGCAGTTACAAAACATAGCTTCTTATGGGTTTTTGAAGAAACGGCTTGAGAGGCATGATTTGCACATTCATGCTTTGTGGTTTGATATTTACACTGGTGATATTTATTACTTTAGTAGGGCAAATAAAAGATTCGTAGAAATAAACGAATCGACCGAAGCGTCTTTGGTTGCAGAAATTAAGAAATATTATTCGTAAGTTGCTTAATGCTAAAATGGTAACTTTTACTTATATAGGTGGGAAATCGTTTCGTCGTTAAGATTGAATAATTACGATTCGTTGAACCTCCCTAGAATGTTTAAACGTGGAGTGGGTGCGAGTTAGATACTCGCTCAATCGAAGACCGTGTAACGTACCTGGATGTGAAAGTAGTGAATTCTCTTCTATTTTATTTCTTTCTTCTTTTTTTCTTTTTTCTTTTTTCTTATTAAGATTCATATTACAAACTCGTTTGCACAAAATAGATCGCCATGACAGTGTTGGAGGAATTTATAATAAGGATATTTGATATAGATTTACTTCTATTAATACGCGGAGCATAGTTTAAGTGTATATTATTATTAGTTTCACTATGTATGTTATCGATGTATAGGGAGATTTTTTTTTATATAGCATGTGTTCGTTAACATGTAAGGTGCAAAGGAAAAATTATTTATTTATCGATGAGATGTACTCGGCAGAAAAATGATTAGGGCGTTGAATGAAACGTTATTTTTGGAATAAATGATATAATATTTTTGAAATGGTTATACGATATATACAAGGTTTTTCCACTGCGTATTTATAACAATTTATACATGTGATTGTAAATATTTCTATAATTTATGTAACTTGATATAATTACTTGTAATTTGATATAATCACTGTGATAGGTATACAAAATATATTTATTGTTTTTGATATGTTCGGTTTGATTCATTTAACGATCCGCTTGACTTGTCACCGATTTGGTTCAGTATACATTGCGCTTGAATCACGTGAAATAAAATTGAAGTCGAGCAATAAGAGCTGGAGGACGTACCGTATTGACGGATGGACGATTTCGTGGCCAGGCGAACTAGAGCATGCCACTCCCGAAAGAGAAAGCAAAACAACGAACCAAGGTGTAGAATTAGGATGATTATAAGTATCAATATCAGATGTTCGAGCCCTATTAACGCAATGTACAATAGTTATTTGCACTTACCGCAAATATTTAAAAATCGTTGTTCACTTTCATTACTTTCGTAAATTTAAAAACTTAAAACGTGCAAATTTACATGCAAATGCTTATACTTAGTAACGAATGGTATCACAGTGCTCTGCAATATCATAGGGATATTCTGTTAACGAACGTTTGTTAACCATGAAACGTCGTCGCTTCATAGACAGGTATTAGACGCGTTGATGCCAACAGTAGGTTTCCATGCAGCGGGCGTTATAAAGTAAAGTGCAACTGTGCACGAAACAGCGGCGAACCATTTTCGTCGCTACGCGTTTTCGTCGTGAGTCATTTCGACGACAGGCGTTAACATTGCCAGTAGCGGGACATGCAGTTATATTTAAACGATTTTAATAACAAGGCAAAATGTATTTTACTGTACGCCTTGTAGACAGAATCGAATAACATTGCGAATAAATTATTGCTCGACCAAAAACTGCGGATAAACGAAATTGTTCGAATATGTTTTCGAATACTGTACGTAGAGAGTAGAGAGTAGGGAGTAGTAGCAATGCGCGGAAATCATCGTTAGAACGTTTACTTAAATACAAAGACAAAGCGGTCGCTTGCAGATCGTCGATCGTATCACGTCGGGAAGCAGAGCGCCACGAGGACGGTTTGGCTTCGAGTCGGCGCAGCGTCGGCACCTCATCGCCTGGCTGGCTGTGCAACAATTTAGTTTCCCGTTTTGCCATTTTATTTGCAGTTAGCGTTGAAATCGAATGACGATTTATTTGCGACTAACGAATAATTTAATTTATTTTCGTCTAATAAAGTCGCCATTTCTTATTCGCGAATACATCTTGAGAATTTATTCGTTATTCGAATAAAACTTGCCCAACTCTGCTCATAGAACGCTAACGCTTACGCTACTACGAAGCGACGCTTCGTGGACAGTGGTGTTTAGGGTGCGAGGCGCGCGTACACGTTCTAGAAGCTGTTGGCTGTTTCAGATGAGAAAAATGGTTCGAGCGGCTCGCGCTTTTCAGCGTGATTCGCGGTAAAGTAAAAGCGAAGGGGATTCGCTGCTATGTTTAGGCGAATCGTCGAGTTGGTCCGGTTAGGCCGGTCTACGGAGTGTGACGAGTTCTGGCACGGTTGCCATTTGCCACTTGCCACTTGCCACTTGCCACTTACCACCAACCGGAAGATGGAAGGAAGATCAAAGAATCTCCGCGTTCTTCGGTCTCCACGAACGATACGTGCGTCCCTCTTGCCCATCTTCCTTCTCTTCTTCCTCTTTTTTCTCCTTTTCCTCTTTTTCCTTCGCATTCGATACTCGCACCCCACGAATCACGCTGGCATACTGGCCTGAATCGTTCCGCGGCATCTATCACGGCGCTTGAAGCACGCGTGTACCGTAAATAATAAATATAACTCACGTTGTACGTTGAAAAGTAAAATCACGTGATCTTTTGTCTTTCAACGTACATACATACGTACATACATACATGCATACGCGTGTGCGTGCGTGCGTGCGTGTGTGTGTGTGTGTATATATAGCCCAAGGTCTAGTCTAAAGACTCGTAACGAAGGCTTTTCTCGTCTTCTGACTTGCCGTTGTTACAATCATCATTAGAAAAGTAAAGTGTTAAGCGTCGTACCTCGATTTTCTTTATTTATACTCGAAAATATTTACTTGGTCATAGAGCAATTTAATAGCGCTTATAAAACAGCTATATTAAGATAAGTAATTTAGTATGTACAGTTCGTTCGATGTTGTCAAACATTTCGTTGTCCTGTTTGGTTACGGCTACATCGTCGAAATAGCTATTTTCCAACTAGCTATGCAGTTGCCGGAGCTACCAGGGTTAGATCGGAATCGTAAGAAGGTTTTTAAAGCGTGCACACTACCGAACTTCCGTGAAGGGTGACACCTTTAAATTAGACTCGGTTACGAAATTCAGGTGCACCGGTAGTTTCGTGGTTCGTTTACCTGCCTTACCTGGATAGTCGAAGAATACGTATTCTTTATTGCCAGTGCGCTACGCTGGGCAGTTTGCGTAGTTTTGTGGCGAGGCACCGAATTGCGGAGCTAGCCGAATCTACCCGAGCTACGGGGGGTTCTTCTTAAACCAGGAAGTCAAAGAAGGAACGATCGATGGCCTTCCAACCCTCTGTTCACCGCAATTGTTCGGTGCGCCACTTCCGCATTCGCCTCGGCCTTTGTTCCGCAATTAGCGGAACGAGTTTCACCGAAATATCGCTCGACAGTTTCTTTGCAAAGATTCTTTGGAAGATGCTCTGACAGGTGCTTCAGCAATTTAATCCCGCAGATTTAACGACTAGCACGATTTGTTACAAGAAATGTACAATAAGAAATTTTCGAAATATTCTTGTTAAGCTAAATTTATTTTATCGACATAAATGCATAATTTTAGAGAAAGACGTTTCTTCTAGGGACTTGCTTTATAAAATATTTAATATGTTTTACAAAGTTCAGCTTTACAAAAACCTGTAGCTACTCTATCACTCGCGTTTTAGAGATTGGCTCCGTCCGATTACTATTTATTTGCATCGATGGGACACGCACTTTCTGACCAGCACTTCACTTCTTACGAAAATGTACGAAAATGGCTCGATGACTGGTTTGTCTCAAAAGAGAGACAGTTTTTTTTGGCGTGGCATCCACCAATTGCCAGACAGGTGGGAAAAATGTATAGCTAGCGATGGGCAATACTTCGAATAAAATATTTTTAATCATTTTCATACAATAAACGTGTATTTTCTATATAAAAATTCCGGTTTCATATTTACATACCAGCGAAAGAGCGGCGAAAGAGCGGCGAAAGAGCGACGAAAGAGCGACGAAAGATCGGCGAAAGAGCGGCGAAAGAGCGGCGAAAGAGCGGCGAAAGAGTAAAAGAACGCTCATACCTTTCATTTCGTCTTGTCAGAATGCATTCGTCATATCGTTTTTTTTTTTTTTTTTCTTTTAGGCGGGATTGGATAACGTCCCTTGCACAAATTTACTCGATACGTTAATTAATTACGCGGATACGACATTGTTAATTTTTCTACGGTCGACGAGCGTTCCTCGCCGCGAGCCAACAACGCTCCTACAAGAATAAGGTTTCGGAAAAATACACGAGCGGAACGGAATAGTAAATGTATTGTAGTAATGCTACCGGGGACTGCAGTGTGTTATGCCTCGGCACACACCACTGGCCACGCGCTCTTTTTCTTCGGCCAAGTCTAAAACGAAAGAAAGAAAAAAAGGAGATCGTGCGAAATCGTGACATCGTTACTATCTCCTATGCTTCAATGGCGAATCTATTCGACTTTTCGACTCGCTGAGTTATAGTTGAAGCTGTTCAACTATAACGTTTCGACATTCTCGTTATTTAATCGAACGAAATAGAAAGTCAATAATATGGAAATAAAAGATGAAATATACTCGGGCAAAAGTTTGGGTACGGCGGTTATTTCATTCGAAGGTTACAACGGAAGAACCTAATAAGTACATCGTCGTTCGTTTCTTCGTTTTAAAGTGTGACTTTACCACTGGAAACGAGTATATTGTTTTAATACGACGTTATTTTAATATTTGAGAATGGAAAGAAGAGGAGTTTTTCTGGAACGGAAAGGAGAGAAAGAAGCGAGATTTTCAACAGTAGCAAAGAAGTTTAGAAAAGAGCGAAAGTATATAAACTATCAGGGGAAGTAATATTTTAATTTACTAATTACGATATGACAGTGGATATTATTAAAATTACAGCAGGCAACGGGAAAATACATGTATAAGTTTGAAACCAAGGATTCAATTGCAATAGGAAGAATTTTATTGATGGAGTTTAAAGGTTGCCGCTGCTAAAATGGTAAATGTGACTTAACACGTTTCTCTATAGCTATAATAGAAACTGTCGCGTTTATTAACGTCGCATCTCGATTCTTTTGTGCATATCTTTCGTCTGATTTTACTGTTTTACAAATACATAGTTTCACCCGAACCGCAGATTGGTAGTACATTAGAGGTTCGGTTTTCCCTTTGTTGATCATAGTTTGCCAATGATTGTATATAAATATAGAAAAAGAAAGAGACCGAGAAACCTTTTTCTTTTTTATATAGGTTTCAACGCCTATTCCATTTATGAATAGGAAACCTTTATGAATATGTTACGCGAGTAAGCTTCGTTAGCGCTGTAATAAGATGCAATTCTCGCGATTACATTTGATACGGATCGGGAAATAATAATATTCGGGATATGTAATAATACTGTACAAGGTGCAAGTGATTCATCGCAAATAAATTATATACCTAGTTAGAAAAAATTCGTAAAGTATGTTCGTAAAGTAGTTTTACATATTTGCGTGTTTGAGCCGAGTGTGTTTCGGTAATGCCTTATGTTTGTAGTCTATGTAAAACCAATTTCAATTTCTAGACCATCAGTCTGAAACGAATTTTAATATTACTAGAAGAAACATTAGAAATATCTTGGAGATTTTGGAAAGGATAAAGAAACATATGTTTGGCTTCGAAGGTAAATAAAAAGGCAATCTTCCTAACATTGGATTGCATTTCGACAACTTGTTAAATTTAAAACTTTAAAAAGTAAAAAGTAAAAAAGTAAAAAATCCGCTTTATGCGTTCTTGGCCTGTAACCTTCGTACACGCACATACGTATGTAGCGTGAAAAAGTGGACTTGCGCTGTTTTGGAATTCATGACTCAATCGTTTCGTGTACAATAACCGCTATCAACTTTTCATTTCTCGCTTCGTTCGGAGCTTACTAATCGCACGTCGTTGGATTTAGGTCGAGGAAGTGACGAGTGGTGCGAGTTTGACACAATTTTCTCTATGAGTCGGCCGAATGTCAAGGTGTAAGTCTTGAGTGTGACGCGTGCGTGTCTATTCGCCGTCTCGAAATGCCCGAAATTCTAAGCACGACCGTTAGCCTAACGTTTAACTGTATAATCGTGGCGCAACCCGTACGAAAAACCTCTCTCTTTCTCTTGCCCTCTCACTTCGCCCTTTCTCTGACGCTTCGTGAATTAATGCGCGCAGGTTCATCCAGCCGTAATGTCAGATGTTGCTGTACTCCTTACGAATGCGCCGTACCGCTACGGACAATAGACCTCGTTAATGGGATCTATCTTGACGAGGATGTCTCCTCTATGGGTACCAGGTATCAAAGATGGTATTTTGTATAGTTGGAAACGCAATAAAATACGAGGTACATGTTATGATCGGGGTCAACGTCTCGGATTTGAACTCTTAATTGTAGGTAGTTGTAGGTAGGATATCCCTACCTTGCCAAGGTATTCGAACACTCTTAGAAACTCGTACGATGAGCTGGTATCCACGACGATGGCGAAAGTCGTTTATCGATTCTCAAGCCTTCTCTCGTATATTGACTACTGGTTGCCAAACTGGTTCCCTAACGCTTTACCCGAATCTATATAATCGTATAATCTGTATAATTCATTGAAATCGACCAACAAGACAACGTGCGCTGTCTCGTTCACCTGTTTCCCCGTCTCTGTACGATCGTTTCTTCTTCTTCTTTTTCTTCTTCTTCTTCTTCTTCTTCTTCTTCTTCTTCTTCTTCTTCTTCTTCCGCGAGATAACACGATTTTCAATCGATATTGACACATTGAAACTGACAGGCATTGCAGCACGACGCCATCTTACTCTCCAGTCGACATTCATCTCTGAAATAACATTTTTATCGTCACGATGAACACGAAGCGGCGTGTTTTTTTGCCAGAGAGAAGAGAATCACGTAGAACGCCCTTGATAAGTGTTCAAGTCCTTGCAGTGTGGCACGTTGCAGGTTGCAAGTCGTTTCGCGTCGGTTCGCAGCGAGAAAAATGATCGTGTTTGCGCAGATCGACGATTGGCCAATTCTCGGCAGCACAGTGTGTCGAATGTCCCCCAATGGTATCGTCTATTTTTGCCAGGTACTTACTCGCAGAACGGTAACGGTGGCGTAGCTACGGCGTAATTATAAAATGTTGCAACAACAGCCTAGCCGGTGCAATGAACTCACGAATGTACTGTGCCATGACTCTCTGCCGGCCAACAGTCCAATTGTTATGAAACATCTTTCCATACGTTTCGTGAACGGCTACCTCGTCCAGCAATTTTGTACTTTGGCCCAAAACGAGCGCGTGCCTTACGCCTACGTTTATCTCTATCCTTTGCGGATTTCCTAATAAAATTGTTGCTTACAAAACGACGCGGATCTTGACAGAGTAGTACAAAATTTGTTCCAGCGGTTCTTATCGTGTTTCTTAAAGTTTTTTAATGATGCGGCAAAAATAACCCGCTGCATAACCCTCCATCCCCCCTCCATTCCACCTGCCCACGTAATTTCAACCACCACGTAAATTCAATATATGCATTGACTCGTATAACAATTTACCGATTAATTATACCGATTATACCGATTATACCGATTATACCGATTATACCGATTATACCGATTATAGTATAGGCTTTCGTTCTATATACACGATATATACGAATAATTTTATACTTTTATATACGTATTTAGATATTAGCCAATTATTATATTACCGTATTAAATATAGATTCCGTCAAATTGAATTTGAATTATAGAATATAATTCCGTCATATTCTAAAGGTAAATATCGTTAAATTGTATATCTTATTATAATATTTATTATCTGCATTATGTGAAATTCGGTGTTTATACGTATGAAATTTTACTGTATCAAGTAGATATAGCAAAATATAGTAGATTAGTTAACTAAATTATCGCTTAATTGAAAACGCGACATTTGTATTTTTCCGTAATTTGTTGTATCTACAGTAAACACGTGACTGACTGTGTTGAGATCTGGAAAACAACAGCACTTCACTGCTATCGATATTCGGAATATCTAGCCTTCGTTCAATCCCAGTACACAGTAAAGCGATAAACTGTAGGCTCGTATCAGTTCTTTATTATTCGTTACTGTTTAACTATATGCAACTATATAACAACTGATATAGCTAGATTTCGGAATATTATTGACGGAAGATTAGGTTTACTTGCAATTAGTTGTCTCCAATCTACGAGCTACTGTGTAGCAAAAAATTCGTGGCAGACTTTGTCTAGGAGCATGTAGTAGTACTGTTAAAAAGGAGCGAACAAGTTTTAATATACACGAGTTCAACAACTATTAGTTTCGAAGTTACGAATTGTTTAGCGTGTAAAAGTTGTTATATTTCGTTATCGTATCGTTGTATCGATAGGTTATTATTTACAGAAACGATTAATTTACGGTTTACAGATCGAGTTAACCAGCTGCAATTAATTTCAATAATTTTTTCAAGTAATAAAAATTTCCATTGCACAGAGATTGTACGCATTTGGAACAAATACAAGTTAAAAACTGTTTCAAATTAGATGAAATAGAAACATTCCTCTTCTAGTCGGATATACACGTTTCTCAATAGCATTTTCTGGCATAATGAAATATCGCGTATAAATAATTTTTAGAAAGTTTTCCGTCCCGTTCAGCTTGATGGAGAACTACGATAAAATACAACACCGAAACCGACTTTAGGTATTGCGAACGTTTAATCCTTCAAGTACCAAGGTCATTTTGGCAATATGTTTCATTCGACAATATTTTAGATGACAAACGTAACGTTTCTGCAAGTATTTCGAATTCTAATGAAGGATAAACACATCCTATTTTGCATTACTTTAGGCACGTTGAAATTACTTTAGACTCCCGCGATATCATAGTAACGTCCGATACAAATGACGAATACCTACGTAGAAAGGATTTTCCTGTTACTTGCAAATGCACAAAGCAAACAGTTACCGATTCTTTTTTTATTTCTATAAAGATTCAATTTCTTAAATCCCCCGTGATGTATTATATAATTTTTTATTAGAAAGTGAAGAATATTTTCTCTCTCTCTCTCTCTCTCTCTCTCTCTCTCTCTCTCTCTCTCTCTCTGTGATTATTTGTCATTTACATTTAATTTTTATTATCATGGTATTAAAACACTAAAATATTGTAATAAATTTGTAATAATCGAAACAATTGAAAGTCTACGGAATATGCAAAATATACATACACATAGTTTGGATGACAGAATTAATTTATCGTTTTATATGCATATCACCTACTGGAAATAGTAATTTTCAGATAATTAAAAGATAATTCATTTTATATACCGTTCTATTTCGTCCCGTAAATTTATTCGTTTATTATATTTTTTATTAGTTATTTATATTACATTGTGATATTTCGTTAAAGGCTGCTAAATGCAAAGGATACCTATACCAATTAGATTATGATAGGAGTTAATTTACATTTTAAAGTAGTCGTGATGATCGCTTTATCATTTTTATTTTCATCCGTTTGTATCTTTACGTTTCGCCCTGAGTTTCCCCAAAGAAACTTACTTTTCCTAGTTGTGTTATTCTTTTAGCAAATCGATGTTACGATATGTATTATTTTGACGGAATTGCAGGAATTTTGTCAACGTAAGGATATGGATAAATTGACAAAGTCTGTTAAAACTTGCTCGAATAAATCGAATAAATGAAGTAAATTTCTTTGTTATTTTTACTCGAATTAATAGCTTAAGAAGAATCATTTTATCGAAAAGTATGAAATTTTCGACCGATACAATTGATTTATTGAAGTAAAATGAGAGTAAAATATATATTTTATCTATTTATTAGCTAATAAGATTAGCGAATTGACAAGCGATAGATTATAGATTGTTAGACAATGGGCAGAAACGTATCCATTCTTCCAGTTAGTTCACTTTTAGAAAACTTTGATCTTTCAACGAAGCGTTTTTCATTATGTGCCGCGTATGTTATATTTCCGTACATCCGCGGTATTTATTATAAATTTGAAAAAATGAAAAAAAATTTCAAAATTTATTATAGTAGAATCCGATCGATTAATAATACAAGTACGATAATAAATGCAACGACGTAGAAATACTTTTTGTAGCCGCTGTAAATGTAGCATAGGCAGGTAAATAAATAAAAACGATACGGTCACAGAGCGAGAGTATTTTACGCAGGGCCATGGCGCAACGCGCGGCGGCCACGGGAACGATGTTATGTAAAATCGAAGCAAAAATTTCAGCCGCGTAGAAAAACCGCGTTCTACTGTTGCTGGGAACCTCGAGGATACCTACTTGCCTACGCTACCGAGGAATTGGCCACCACGACCTGGCCGATTGGTCACGATCGTTGGTGTTGGTTCGTGCCTTCTCGAATCGCCGCTTCTTTTTTCCATTCTCAATTTATTTTTCCGATATCGTGACATTGGCGTTATACGTTAATTAATTTTTGCTTAGGTCATTAAGTCGGCTACAGTCGTTGAATCTTCGTGTCTCGATCACGCGCTCCTCTTAACAAATAAAAAGATATTTAATATTTTTGAAAAATCTGTGGGGAAGAGTCGAGGCAAAGTAAATCTCACGCGTCAAGAATAATTATCTCGCACGTTCGTTCTTCGAGCTTAAAAAATTTGCTAACCATTAAAAACGACTCAAAGCCGATACATTGGTCCGCTCGACGAATTACAGGTTACAATTCGAGTTGTTAATTCTGTTAATAATGTAATGTTGGGAAATTTTTGAGAACTTCTAATCCCTGGAAATCTAACAAGAGGAAGGCGACAAAGTATTTTCTCGATGGTTTTCTAGTCGTAATTTATCAATGGCACGATAGATTATAGACGTAAATTTGTGGTAGAAGCGAAACGCTTGTGGAGGCAGATTCTACGACTGGAAATAAGATAATATCAAAGAGAATAAGAATATCAAAGATAATAAAATTGCGTTGGGGGGCTTAAATCTGACACGGTGGAGAAACAAAGTACGTATAATTACACTGTGCGTGTTCGTGCATTTATAAAAAATTGAAAGAAGCAGAAAATTTAGCGTTGTAATTTATAATATTTAGCGCATGAAACGAATCTCTATTTACGCTTCGTTCTTCTAACGATATTAATTATAATTCTGGTCTTATTGGCTGTAAGGTTTTATTTAGCGTTTATTTATTTACATATGTCGTAAAGTTATATCATGTAGACTGTGCTAGGGAATAACGTTGAAATATTTGAAATTCAACGAAGGAAAACGGAGAGGGTAGAAAGAAAATTGTACAACAACTTTGCTTTCATTCGGTTTCGAAATGGTACAAAGGATATATTAATTTGTAATTAAATAAGACAGAATTAACCAGCCAGAGTATTAATTTGATTAGTAATAGTTTGGGAAGCGTGTAACGTTTTTGCCAATGGATATTAAGTGACTGCCGTACACTCGCATAAAGGAAGAGAGGATCCATTTATCTCAAGTATTTGTCGAATAACAAACTGGAAAACTAGCGAAGAAAATTGTTTGTCGAATGGAAAAATGAAAAGGATATACGCGTATATTGTCAATAAAAGGGGTGTTATGTGTTTGGCGAAACCATCGAAAACCTGTCCAAATAGATCTGAACGTAAAGACTCGTGGAAACTTGTCGAGTAACTCGTAACTCGCTACTCGCACGTGTAGCATCTTCTGCCTTAGTTAGTTGGCCGTTGGTACGAGTTATTGGGAAATTAGATCGATCAAGCCCGTAAATTACGAGATAAAGAAAAGCGACGTTAACGCTACCTTTTCAATTTACCTTGGAATTTGCCGTTACTTATGGTATCTTAATCCTACGCGGTCGATAAACTTATGAATATAAGTGGTTTATCTCTCGAATATATCGAATAAATCGAATATATCAAGCGGCGTGTACTTGTACAATGGAATTGAGAATTTAAATTAAGTCGATCTATTTAGCGTATCGTTATAACTTGTAACCGTAGCCTTTCTTGTTAGGTATGAACGATATTCATTCGGTAAATCTAAAATTTCATCGATACTTGAATTTAGTAGTGTTTAGTTTAGTTTAGTTTAGTTTAGTTTAGTTTAGTTTAGTTTAGTTTAGTTTAGTTTAGTTTAGTTTAGTTTAGTTTAGTTTAGTTTAGTTTAGTTTAGTTTAGTTTAGTTTAGTTTAGTTTAGTTTAGTTTAGTTTAGTTTAGTTCAGTTTAGTGTAGTTTAGTTTAGTTTAGTTTAGTTTAGTTTAGTTTAGTTTAGTTTAGTTTAGTAGGGATCGCGACGAATCAGCTAAAATATGTAAGATCGTAGAAGCGCAAGGGTAAATCATTGGTAAGGATATAGCGATCGATCACGAGTAGGACAGAGAAAAAGAGGGCGGTTGCAGAAGTTGTAATAGGGCCAATTTCACCTTATGAAGGATCGCTGCGGTTTTCTCCGTGCAGCTGTCGCGTCTGTAAGTATAGGTGTATAGGTATAAGTAGTATAAAACGTACATCGCGGTCGATGGACGCGTGGCGGTGCGTAGGTCGCCGGTGCGTGAGCGTGCAAGTTCAAGAACAATGGCGCTTCACGATCTGTATAATGTAGGTACAATAGGGTTTTGCGAGGCGGCGGTGCCGGCTGATTGTGATTGTGATTGTGATGGCGCGGCGGTGGCGGTGGCGGTGGCGGTGGCGGTGGCAGCGACCAGCTCTCGTGCCACTGACCCACAAACACACTTACCTATGTTATAGGTACTATGCTGCTATATACACCGTTCTGCTATGCCGTGCCGCGCCATTGTCGCTATACCTTAATGCCCATACACACCGCGTTTCCGCCTCTCGGAACGTGTTTGTGTATGTCGTCCTTGGAAGATTTACTCGCGGACCTGATCGTACTGCCGATGCCGAGCTTCTTGAATTTTTCATTGGAACCTGCACTACCGTGAACCGAAAGTAACTTCTCGATAGCGAGCAACCAGGCCAGTAATTTTACGGTAAACGTTTCACAATTAGAATATGTATCGTTATTCGTTTCTATAAGACATACATAATCGGTAAAATCGGTCTCGCTGTTTTCTCATTTTCGCATTTTGTGCACTTTCGCTTAAAAGTCTTCGCACACCTCCTACTCTCGATAAATCTTTCCTATTTTCGTGTATCTGAAATCGTGTATCCGAAATTGTATAAACGACAAATTGATCTTTCAATCAAATCGTATAACTGTATATACTATATTCGTTATCGTATAAGCCATCGAACGACTATCGAACGAATAATTACAACGAACAATTGAACGATCGTATTTTTCAGTCTGTGTAATATGAATATGTAATGGCGATGCCGAGAGTGCTTTTCACCTTTAGAGGGCCGGTCTAAGTAAGTTGACGAATATGAGAATCGCCGTATCCGTAATATACGTTGTAAGTTGGTAAGACGATAGAACGACCAGCAAACAACGTATGGGGGACTGGATCGTACTGTTTGAGTTTAACCATAAACTCGTGGAAAAGTATGATAAAATTCGTGCGAATGGTTTACTTTGCAAATCAAATGGTCAAGGAATTATCAGCGATTGACATTACAGGAACGGGTACTAGCGATTTAAAGAGATCAGCTTTTATATTTTGAAGAAATTATTTCGACGATCGATCCGCGTATCGCCATTCCTTTCGAATAAAACTTCAACGACTGTACCCTCGAAAAACTGTAAACCTGGAAAAGAATTCATTTCCACATCTAATGTCTGCCTAGGTAATAGGTAATAGGTCAATTGGATAAGCTTATCTCTGTATCAGGATATAAGATAGTTTTAATTAGCATTTCGTTCCATTTATTACTAATATCTCTTATTTATATTTGTTTACGTTGGCAATGTTATTGAAACGAGAACGTTACGTTCTAGGCTGGTCGGTCTACGGCGAGAATTAGACGCGAGTCGAAATCAGCGGGGCATTAAAATTCCTGTCGTTGATATCACCGCGATATACATATCGATATAGGTACATGCGTTTCCTTTTCACGTGCCTATTTTCCTTCCTATACTTTGTCTTTGTTTTTACTTTCGTGAACGTTTTTACTACAATGTAATATTGACGCGCAAGATTGGATGGAATATTTCAGAAAGCAGGAGGTATCGTCGGGAAAAGTGTGGAGAATATATGAAAAGGCGCAGACGCTAGGAAAAATGGGTTTCATACGGATAGCGATTTGAAGAAAATTTGAAGAATCTGATGGAACAACGAGGAAAAACAAGATACATAGAGAATGTTGAGTTAAAATGGAGAGAAAAAGTCACATCGTTTGCACATGTACGGTAATAACGTAGAAATATGATCTAAAATCATGTTAACGAGCATAATTTACTCGTTTACAAATAATACGGCTGGAAATTTCATGTATTTCTATACGCAAGACAACGTAGACAAAAATAGAACAAGGTTGCGATACATATTGGAAAATATACGTTGATTTACGATTTTCGCTTGTGAATATCGTACTTAAATTATATTATGACCTTTCTTTTTCTATCCATATTACTTTATCTGGATATGTTTCGTTGTGATACGAAACGTTCGCTTACATTTCTTTGAGTAATAGCAATAGTTCGAAACATTCGACAGATTGCCACGAGGTGCGTTCAAGCTACCGACAAATATAAAATTCGTTTCTATAATTATAATAAATTCGTAATACGTACTAATTACGTAAACGGTAAATTTCCAATTTCGAGTTTCGCATCGTTTAGGAATTCTTTATCTTTAGGTAGAGTTTTTGATCGAGAGTAAAAGAACATAGTTTCTCGAAATGCTTACTTTTATCGAATGCCTGATTAAAATAACGCTTGGCGTTACGCGTAATACAAAGATATTAAAAATTCAAACTTATTTACCGATAATACCGATAATACCGATAATACCGATAATACCGATCTCGTGACGTTCTTCGTTCTTTCTCTTGAAATTCGAATTCAGATCGCGCGAAATTAGCGCGAAAAACACGAATCCGCGCAACTGTGTCTGCAGGAACGTAGCCTCGTGTAATCCGCGTCTACGTACTCCCGCGTTTTACTCTCCATCTCGATTGTCCCACTTGGTAAACAGGACAAAACTGGAAGAGCAAGGCTGGGGTCCTGCCGGTGGCGGAGAGCGGCAAAAGCGGAAAGAGGTGGTCGATCCGCTCGACTTTTTACCATCGCATCGTCACGAATCCGAGACGAGAGTCGCCGCGTTGGAAGGAGGCAGTAAAGTAAGCAACAGAACGGAAGAGGAAACCGAACCAGCCGCGTTAAGATCGCGAACAGTTCGTTATCGCCGTTACAACTTTGAACGCCTCGACCCACTCTTGGTTTCCGACGCCAAACAAAATGGAAACAATCTGATCCCCTCTCCTCTGCTGCTTCCTTCTTCTTCTTCGTTCTCTAACTTTTTCATACCTCTTCGATCGGATTTGACTTTGTGCTGCGATTGATTCGACCGTGCAGCCGATAAATATACATATGTATCAGGTTGTCGGAAAAGTTTCTTTCCTTTTATGATGTTTTTCCTCTATTATATCATAGACGCACAACGTTTTTTTGTTTTATATTATTTTGTCGTATTACGTGCGATCCATTTTGTTATATTGAGATAAATACCGCGACATTTCACAGACTTGGTTTCACCTGCTTTGTATGAAGGTACGCTGTTGTAAAAAAAAGAAAAAAGAAAAAGAAGACGTTTGAGAAAGAAAGACAACCTTTTCGGACAACCTAATATATCGCCGATTATATATGGTCGATTTAGCGAAGGAGAGGTGCAATTAGCAAAACTAAATTTCGATGGAAATCGATTCGAGATAGAATAATTATAAAAAATTATTAATAACCCGATCATTCAGCGATGAGACATGTCCTTTTTTCTAATTTAGGTAACTCTGAACTTTCAGGTTATTTGGTAATTATTGCAGTTAAAATTAGTTAGTTTAGTAATAGTGGTAGTAATTTCTTACGGGATAACGTCACGTTAACGGGGAAACATTTTACTATTAATTATTGACAATTCTTCTTCCTCTTTTGGTTCACTTACGCCATCTAGTTCCATTTTTGAGCATCGTGATCGAGAAAGGAAGCTTAAAGAATATTTTAAAATATCTTTTTGTCCCTATTTCTTGCTTCGCTTACAGTTAGATTTTGTCATATACAGCGTAACCGTAAGCCTAACGCCTCTTATAATACAATGATCGTTGTACACAGTTTACGATTATACGCAACGAGCACAATGGCCATGTATTCAATGATACGTACGTATATTAAATGGTTCGTAACTATATTTTAAAGATCACCGTCTATTGTATACTCTTCAGAATGGAAAAATCTCGACTATCGTCAATTGTTAATTCTCCTTCGAACGACTCGTTCCACTTCCACTCCAGTTAGGATTATAATTAATGAAGAATGGCCTCCTGGTAGTCTCCTTCTTTTATCTTGGAATTTAGGACATTTTTTGCCGGTTCTTGATAAAAAGATTTTACGAGAAGCCGCGATCTGTTATTTTTATGAGATCGGGCTTATTTTTACGATCGTGCCGACCAACCGCGCATACCAGAACCAACACAACCTAGCCATCGATTCCTTTCTACGCTTCTTTTTTTTCTTTTCGTTTGTCCGACGAATCGAACCGGGTCACATTTCCTTCGCGATGCCACGACAATGGATAGCGAGGAACCTTTACCTAGCTACGCTTAACGCAGAATTCGGATGACACCGGAGTTCCGTTGCCCAAATTTCTCCCTCTCTCGTTGATTCTGCATACCCAAATCCGGAACCTGGTTTAGTCGTACAGGGGACCGTCGCCGCCACCGCCGCCGCTCTCCCCCCCCCCCCCGCACATCTGACAGAATGTCCTCATTTTTTTTGGGGCCTCGAGGGCCGCGTGACTTCCACAACGTAACAACTGGGAGTCACGACGCGACATAGGCTCGCGTGAACTTCCAATTCGTCCCTTCGAATTCCGTGAACGTGATCTTTCTGGCGGTTAATTTTACCGTTCTTTGCTGCTTCGATTCATTGATATCCGGACAGCAGCTCCTATCGCGTGAACGAAAAATAATAGATACGTAGCGAGGGAAATTGGTGAGATTCTGCTGCGACTACCAACTCGAATTTCGAACTTTATACGTGCATAAATAATACGTAAACGGCCTGCCATATCCAAACTAGTAAAGAGAGAAAAATGTTGAGATAACGGAATATTCAGATAATAGAACGATCGCTTCTGATATCAACTAGCGACCAACAAAGTTGTTTTAATATCTCATTGGCGGCTAAACGGCATAAAATTTCCACGTGACAACGTGTCTTGTCATCATTTTCATTAGCTGTTTATGCTTTGATACACGCGTGTAGCGATAATGTTTCTAACAGAAAGAAAGCATCTATTACCGGTGGGGATTCTGCTCCGGATAACAGAATACGTATTCGGCATTTGGATAATAGAATGTTCAAACATTAGACGTATTCGAACAATTCGCGATTTCGGATACAGAAAGCTCTATTATATTGTAACGCGTTTGATAGGTATTACGTACAAAAGCTAGTTGTTAATATGTTATATCGTTAAACAAATTTCTTCGGTTTCTTCTTCGCAGAAACATGATTATGTGCGATCTCTTGTTTCAGTTTTTTACTACGCTCTGGTACAATCGTTATTTTACATACATCGAACGAAATGGGCGATTTTACCTAACTGGACCTGAAGATCGCCGACTCTTCCTTTGTTAATTTCACACGCATTCCATCTATGTATTATATTTTCGTGTCGTGTTAATTTCTCTTGTAAAACGGTAGTCTCGGATCGTAGGAGACCTTTTTCTTCCTTAAATTTTTTAAACAATCGCCATTTTCTCTTTCGAGTTTTCTTTCTTTCTTTTGAATCGCATGTACGGTTTGTTCGTTGTTAAATTTTAAGTAGTGTTTGAAAAAATCTCTATCCGTCAAACTTTCTGTAAATATGTCGCATAACCAATGCGGAAGGCATTGGTTCAGTTTCTTTACTCATCTTATTTGAGCCTAGTGACGACTAATGACGGAATAGCTTACTTTTACTTGAAATGATATTTCTCTTACTGTTCTTCTGCGGATTATTCTCGGTAATATCTTTCCAGATTTGAAACATTATCATCGATTCAATTCAAATATTTCGCCTTCCTTCGGATTTTAGCATTTGCCAGATATTATAATGTTATAACGTTTAGAAATTATTATAATACTTATAAATACATATAAATTACTTGGGTATTGGTTTAATTACCTAATACTTAATACGATATTTATACATTACTTGGATGTGCTATATTTCTACGCGCAATCCACCGATGAGAAGTCATACGAATATTCGAGTTATTCACGATAATGGATAATATTATGAGCTTCTTCAACGTTTTTATTCGTATCATACCGTAAAACTGTGCCCTAGCTTCTTTTCGATCGAACGTTGTCGATATATCTCATCGGTCATATCAAATATTGTACAAACGTGTGTCATTGGGGGCATTGTTAGAGAGTTGTACCTAACACAAAAGCGATATACGAAACGAATGTGCGTTATTAATTATTGTGTTATTTGTATAATTATATTTGTAGATAGTGCGTTATTACAATAGTATCCGTAGTCGTTGGTCGCTTGTCAACGATCGCATACGATTACGATTAACGGGACTGTTGGAAGGATATCATGAACGAAATACACTTTCACGGAGTTCTGCGAGATCACAACCGTTCGTCAAGAATAAATAAACTTGTTTGATTATACGGTAGCTGACGAAAGTATTCGGATATTTGTAGAAACCTTTCGTGAATGTATCGCGTGCGTTGTTATACGAAACATTTTGACATTTTGCTAGCACTTTTATGAGATTCGTCTCTCTCTCTCTCTCTCTCTCTCTCTCTCTCTCTCTCTCTCTCTCTATATATATATATATATATATATATATATATATATATATATATATATATATGGGTATATAGTGGTATCGTGGATGACGATGATACGAAAACGAAGGACATGGTGCGCTGTATGACGGTATGCGACGTGTTTGCCGAAATTGTGGCGAATCGATTGCTGATATCGGTGCAGAGCGCAGAAGAACAATCGAGGTTGCTTGGACGCGTTTGGCGGTGAAATTGTTTGTGCTGTATAATTTCTTTCGTTTCATGATCACCGACGATGAAGGATATTTGTGATTTTGCAATTCTTTGGTAATATCGTGTAATTTTAATAAATTGGTAATACCGTTGTTGCGATACTCGAGAACAATGTTTTCCGTTGTATTTTGACTTTTACTCCCCCTATACCTAACCGTTTTATTCATAGATATTCTTCTTCGTATCTCGCTTTCTCTGCTTCTCTGCATCCTCGATCGCTATTGTTCGTCGTTGTTCTCGTTCTTATCGCCTCTCTGGTCGTTCGCATCGTCACGTTCATTTTCAATTGATACGACGCTGCCATCGGCTTCCAAAACGGTCGTCGTGTCCCTTTCTCGCGTATGTATGGCAGATATGGTAAAAACAGCGGTTGGAGGTACGTTTGTCGTTCCTACGTTCTTGAAAACGATAAATTAAATGTGTTCCTTAACACGAGGAATGTTACGCCTTGTATCGTACGTAGTTGCCGATGAAGCATTTCCGAGGCATTTAAAAGATATTTACCGAGGCGAAATGCCGCTTCGCGAATTCAAGCGGACGGATTGGAAAGAATTTTCTTTCGCCGTTTGTCGCGTGTGCGAAGAATTTCGGAAGATGCATTCGGAATGTCAAGCCGAAGGATTTCAGCTTGGCAATCGTAGACCAAAGCGAATGAATTGTCCGTCCATCTATGAATTATCCGTATTCAACTACTTTCGTTCCCAGCGATTGTACGATCGAGCGATTTAACATTTTTGGCTGGTTTCATAGCCGTGGAACGTTGCTAAATGAAACGTAGCCTACAAATATTGACTTGGAAAACAGAAATAAATACGGAGAACCATAAAATACGTAAAATTACTTAAATAAGCTTAAATAGGTAGAAAATGGATTTGTATCGGAGAAACGCTGTTATTCGGAGTAAGTGCACGTTTGAATCGTGCATTACGGGGCGTCAGCCTCGAAACAACGAGTTGGCCGTTCACCGGCGATCGCGGAGCGGCGCAGCGGCTCGTCTCGGCGCGATAAACAATTACGAAACGGATTGTTAAAAAAGGAAGTAATACGGCTTGCGCATATTTATGTAACGGCCGCACAGGCTTAGCGACCACGAGCGTGTAACGGCAACGCGAGTAAGTTTCCTCGTGAGCTAGTGTATAACATCCGCATCGACAGCCTATGTATGCACGCGCCACCCAGGCTACAGGCTTCTTGCCTTGCACACCTGTGCACTAGCACGTATGCCTGCCACGTGTGTGTCCGCGTCTGCGTCACACTTAACGCCTATCTCTAGTCATCGGCCAATGTGTATGGTAGGGGTAGGATCCTCCATGCTCCAGTATACCACCAAGAAATTTCACTTGGTGCTCACCACGACTCCACGATTCTTTCTCACGTATACGTATACGTATACGTATACGTATAAGAAAACTCGAGCGTTCCAATTACGTCTACGTATAGGTATATGTGTATTATGCGTTAGCCGTATAAGTATGTAAGCGAGTTTTCGTGTTCCCATTATGTTTACGTACGTAAACGCGTACGCGTGTGCGTGAACGGCGAATTCGCGTGTTCCTTATTGCGTCTATTGCGTTTATTGCGTTTATTGCGTTTATTGCGTTTATTGCGTTTATTGCGTTTATTGCGTTTACGTGTATGCACGGGTTATTTGTTAGCTGTATGTATTACTTGCTGCAGGCAAGTTCGATTACGTGTATAGGTAAACGTACGCTGCAAATTGCGTGTATCTGTCTGCCTGCAAGCACACGTACGTTGAAGCTCGTACGCGTGCTACCGGCCGTTTAATCGGAGAATGGCCGGCCAAGTCCTTGGCAAGGCCGATCGAGACATCATCCAGCCACCTTTTTCCAATTAGCGGACGTCTGGTAATCGGCAACCGACTTCCTACGAACAAATGCACGCGCCTCCGACCGCGCCGTGTGTTTGCGAATTGTCTCGTTCTTTCCAATCTCTTTTTATCCTATACTTTTTCTTTTGCACGATTTTCTATTCCGACTGATTTCCGCTTGGTTAAATAGTTCTATGCATTCTTGATCGTGACGAGATCGTAGGACAAGTACTTGAGAAGTACTGAATTATTTATCGAATAAAATATTTCGATTAATTACTTTTAATTCAATTAAATTCAATTAAAATAAACGTTATTTCAGATTAAGCCGTATTTTTGAAAAGAAAATTCCTAGATAGTGTTTATACCTTACCTTAGTTGATGGAAGTGAAAATTTTAATTTGCTATTAAATGTAATTGTTTACGTTTTTGTTAAAATTTATAGTAGCGCCAATTTAATTCTCGGGCTGCGGACTACGGACTGTGGTAAAAACGGAATTACACATTTACAGCGTTATTATTTCCACTCCATCGACGCGTAGAAAGCAAAGAGGGTATAGAATCCTAGACGATTGCAATTTATGACAAAATTGTTTATAGATATATGAACGGATGAAGAATACGTTAAGATTAAGATTAAGATTAAGATTAAGATTAAGATTAAGATTAAGATTAGGATTAAAAAAACTTTTTTATAAATACCGATGTTGGTGTTATCTACATGCAAGTTGGTGAGTCAGGGTTCATTGGTGGAAGGAACGTATTTTTCAATCATTACCGAGTAAATAGGTAAACGAATCAAGCTACGCAATTCATTTAATTGATAAATAATTATGTAGAAAATCTTCCGTTAAATATTCATAGAAATTTACGTTATCGGCGACCAATATAGATCCAATCGGCTATCATCCATTTACATATTTATTTTAACAACTTTTAAACCACTTTGTATCTACTATATCTGTAATTTCACATTGAAAGTTATGGAAAAATGTTAAATATTAAAGCTATTCAAACTCGTATATACATATTTGTACACTTGTACACTTGCTGGATAAGCATAAAATTTTCTGATCGTTCGTACCAGGATTAATTAATCGATGGTAAGTACAATAATCTGATTGTTCGTTTTGTTTCGGTAGCACGATTCCTTCGAGGAAGGTATCTCTTGACCTTGGAGAACGATTATCACGGCGAGCAATAAAATTTGCCAATAGTTGACGAGGACGAGGGTACCGAGGTTGCGATTTACAAAATTTACGGCATCGGGCCACTGGGTTCTTCGCCGTTCTAGTAGACACTGTTCAAAATTGAATTGGCTAGGTGTACAGCTTCCCAAGTGTCGTAAAACACAAAGAAAGGATGTTCGGTGGCCACATCTAGGCCCACAGGTTGTTTTCGACCGCTTTACTACGGTAAGATTTTACACGGGTATCGCGTCGTTTGACGCGCGCCGCGAGATACGATCTTCTCGACTTTGTACAGTTTTGGAATTGACGGTGTCAGAGAAACGACTACCTATGAAAGAATTACCAGCCTTACGATAAATTTCAATATACGGTAAGGAGGAAAGATTTTTGTTTATTGAATATTTTATTAGAAAAAGAAAAAGAAAAAGAAAAAGAGAAAGAAAACGCTGTGATTTATTCTACGTTTTAATGTTTAAAACGATGCGGCAAGTTACGTATAGATCTATTTCCTATTTTCTGTAGCCTCTGGATAAATCACTTTATCGAACTCGTGAGAATCGATAAACGTCAGACGTGAAAGTGCGATGCCTTCCACGACAAACTGTCAAATCTCCGAACAATGTCATTTACTATTTTTTTACGACAATCGGTACAAGTAGCACATCCCTTCTTGGTCAAGGTCTCGAGATTCATGTACTCAGGTGTAGCTATAATGGCAGAGCGAAATGGTTTTCGGTGACCACATCGGGCGCCACAAACCGTTCTTTCTTTCATTTTGCTCGTTCGCAAAACCACCGTAAATTTTCAGCCGTATTTGCTGATGGACCGACGTCCAACTTTCAAGTATTCAAAAGGAAAAATTTTCGTGCCGTGCCTACCAACAATCGCTGTGGAATTTAAGTGTCATCAAAACCTGTTAAATTATTATTTACAGCTTCTTGTTCGAAATATGACCATGAACTTTGTCCCTCGATCAGATCGATCTTGACTTGAAATAGAAACTGACTAATAAATAAGTCTCCTAGCCAGCATTTTATCGTTTTTCAAAATAGCTAAAAGTATTTTCGCCGTAACTTCTATCTTCTCGATAAATTCTTTTCGATACAGTTCGTTATGGAATAACGATACCGAGTATCAGTTTAATCGAACGAAGACGATATTTTATGTATATTTAGTTATCTGTTTAACGGAACATGTGATAATTAGACTTATTTAAATTTGTATATTTGCAAACGCAATCAATTACCTACTATATATCAGAACGTGTACTATTTCTATTTTCGATATATCGTATACGAGTATTTTTGTGTATTATTTGTATTTTCTGCATATTTGCACGTTTGAACGCGGCCCGTATAAACGTTATAAACGTATAAACATTCGCAAGATTACCAGTAGTAACTATTTCAAAATCGCGTACAACGTATTCAAAATCCTGTGGTATTTGTGTTTCGATCGTTTCTTTATCAGTACGTTGTTCTTTGCTTTGTTCCGACATTTCGTCAATATTTCGGTTCACCTTTTCACGGCTGATTGTTCTGCTAGAACAAACGGTCAACGTACTAATAAGAAGACGATCGAAACCCGAAGGACTACAAGCATATTATATCTAATTGTCGTTATTATAGATCTGAAATATTTCAAATCTTTTATCGTACAAGATGCGACGAAGCAGCTATTTCAAACTAATGGTTCGAACGAAAGGAATTCCAAGAATAATTTATATTAAATCGAAGTACGAGCTGATTCGCATCGCAGCGTTGGTGGAAGTGGTTACAATTTCTAGAACAGTTTTTACAATCGCTTTAAATACCTTTGTTTACACTTGACTCTTCGCACACGTTGTTTTATGTGCGACGCGAACCTACTTTCTTCGGCGTCGTAAATTTTTGATATCTGCCCGTAACGATAGATGGTCCATCGTTTACCATAGACATTCTTTCAGCCGTGAATGCCACCATCGGATGACGCAGCGTGTTTCGTGGACAAAATGCGCTTCGTGTGAAATGCATGAAACGCACTGAAATTACAATTGCAACGACTTTTTATCTCGTATGTTGTATTCGACATTACGTCTTACCTTCCGATCGACGATTTTTATTAGCCTTTCGTAGATAGTTGGTAACTGCCTAGTGCAAAGAAGCCGATATAGAAACATTTTACGGCAACTACCAAAATAGATCAAGATAAATTGGTTGAAAGAAAATTAGAGATATAAATATATGTATTCAGATAGAGTGTATATAAGAATATAATTTTATTGGTTTCTTTGTATAAATTTTCCATTCGATCTAATTTTCCATTCGATCGATGTCGTAATTGTAATCTCGCCGAGTAATACTCTAATCATCTTCAAGTCAAGTATTCGTTTAAGCAGAAGGCTCTTATTTTTCGCATTGTTCGTATAAAATCAAACATCTTCGTTTTTACATTTCAGTTATGTATATAGACATGTATTGTTGTCTTTATCGAAGGTTTTCAATGTGTTGTGTGAGCCGATCCAGCTTTTGTTAGGAAAACGATCGAGGACCAGAAGCTAAATATAAGGAATAATATTTTAAATTCTCCGACTTGTTTTTCATTGTTGCGTTTTCGTTTCAAAAGAAAATAAGTAAGAATAAGAACGAGTAATCGTAAAAGATCTTTTGAACAAATATTTTAACAAACTGTAAAACGACAGAGTCGCGGTATTACGAATTTCAACAAATAAAATGATAGAAACTTTTGTCTGTTATCCGTTAGGATATTTATCACGATTAAATTAAATTCTATAAATACGGTATAAATACGGTATGTATATAGAATTTATACTATTTGTTTATAGGGAATTTTTCTTGAATCGCAATATGGAAAGCAATTTTCAGAGAGCTACAATTTTTGCCAATAGCCGATTCTATTTAAGAAAGAGTAAACCAATTTCAAGAGTATCGGCACGGTTATGCCACATTAAGGGACTGTTTTTAACTTTTAGAGGAGCGATCCGCTACAACAGGCGTATCAAATCTCGCGTGGCAAAATATTTTTGGTTGAGGAGCATGGAGATGGAAAAACTCGGTAGGCGAGCAGCTAGACAAGCTGGCAGGCAGGCAGGCAGGCAGGCAGGCAGGTAATCGACCGACCGACCGACCGTAAGAAATCACGTCTCGTAATATTTAGACTCATACTACTTAAGCATGTAGAAACGCATTGTCGTGGGAGATGACAGATTGTTCATGGCCCTTTTCTTCTCTCCATTTTTCGGCTTACACTCGGAAGAAGATCCTTTTGGGTTCGTTGTACCGACAATAAGGAAGTCCCGGTACGTTTGGCAGGTAGTCCTTTCCTTTCTGGAAAACTTCCGTGTAGTCCACTGCTCCGTACAACAATACCTGTTGTTCCTTACTTTTTAAAAATTGGATCAGATTTAGATCTACTAGGATAGTCTATTAGTATAGAAAAGTCAAATTTTCTTTCTACTTCTAATTATGCTATTTGAATTTTATTGTTATTTTGTAAAATTAACAAACCAGTGAAACGACCGAATAAATATGTTGCACGTTATAGAAAACGGTATTATACGGTGGTCCACTGCATATACATATAACTCGTATCGACGTTGTAGATAATTCAGTTTTATTATTATGTATTGAATAAAAATGATTGTAATTAAATTACAAGGCGTAATAAATACGTTAATAACTCTTTCGCAATAAATAATTTAAATACCGTACAATAACATTTCATTTCTTTTATTTCATACTATTTCCTTCTATTTTTTTTCTATTTCTTTCTACTTCTTTCTATTTCTTTCTATTTTTGCCTTTGTACGAAGTATTAAGTTCTATTCGAACATAATATTCGTGTAAATGATACGTAAATTGTAAATCCACGTGCAAATATTCCCATCTTATTTCACATTAGCCGACATTATCCACACATCGTTATGATTTAATTGCGTTGTTTGTCATAATGTACATGTACAGATATTTAAGTTAATGTTTCAATTCATATTCTGTGTGTAACACATAGCATGTATGTATACGAGTATTTAACTTTCGAGCGGTAGAAGTATGGTAACGCGACAGACAGTTCAATCAGATTAATTAATAAATGTGTAAACGAAACTAGTATATCTCCTACAAAACGAAACGAATGCGACGAAAGAAAACAAGATTTTAAAATTGAATCACTCTGTTGCCAACGATTAACTTTTGCTTCTTGCTTCTTCAACGATTCGTTTCAGGCACGTTTATTAATGAAAATCAAACGATCGTTAAAGGGGCGGGACGGACGCAAGATATGTAATTGGTAAATCAAGGAAACGCTTTTGACGAGTAATTTGCTTGACCTCGGCGAGTTTTATTAGCCGTACCTTGAGGCGCGTGTGAATCGTTGTCTAATCGCTTCGTCGACTGTGCGAGCCGCCTCGGTTTATTTAATCGTTTCCTTGGGAGAACCTTGCTGCGTTGCACGAGCAATGACACGAGCACAACTGATCTATCCTTCGTTCGTTTTTCTGCTTTATTCTTTGTTTTATGGCTTATACTTACGTTATTATTAATGCAGAGAAATCCCGGTTTCCCTTGTTATGCGGCGGTAAGCGCAAAATTACTTACCCGTTGCGATTCGATCGAGATCGCTCGAAGGAATGTTTATTAGATTATTGTACAAAGACTTTTTCTTACTTTATCACGGGGTATGCGTTCTTTTCGACTGTTTAACATTTCCCTCGAATTTTAATGTAATTTTAATTTTTAGATAAAGTGTAATTTTTATGTAAAGATACGAGCAATTGGACAGGATACATGTATCTTGATAATGAAATTTTTAATAGCACTTATACAGCACATACGCATAAGGCAAATGTTTAATTTATTTATGGAATATTTTCGCAATGATTTCATTAAATATGTTACGTTGATTAAGCAAATTATGCACATTTATGTGGTCTCAGATGTATATACAGAAATTATTTAGGCGCTCCGTAATAAATGATAAAGGTATAACACACGTTTTCGTGTCGGATCGATAAACTATAAAAAGTAGGAACTGGAATTTTATCGGAGAGAATGAAACGCATGAAGGCAGACGAAAAGGCTTTTGGAGATTGGAGAATCTGGCTATGTACGAATACCTTAGCCGTAGCCACTGTGTACCATTAAATGTACAAATTTAGATGTAAAAATATCGATTAATAGAAATTTTAATAGAAGTATCGATAATCAGACAATAATATACAATAACTATTTCTGCACGTTTGGTTAAACATGGCCAAATAACGTGAAAACGACGGTTGTAAATTATCATTGAGGCATTGAGAGAACACGAGGAATAGCGTTAGAACTTTGTAACACGTGGAGGGAAGGATATTTGAGCAATTTTTACCAAGGACCCGAGATATAGAACGCAAATATTTTAAGTAATCGTCACGCGTGTCGTATTTTCGACACGTGACCATTGTAAATTTTCAACGATTCGTAATAAATACTCTCACCGTCTGTGACACACGTGTCTTGTTCGCGTTGCCACGTTCCTGGTCGTGCTTCGTCCTTACGGTACCACGTGTCTTTGGCCAACATCTTGTGCCTAAACGAACTCCACGACAATACATGCAATTCGTCGTCTCATCAGCACGGGCAGATGTCGAACGAGTATTTCGGTCATGCCAATTTCGAATCTTTTTTGACTTTTTCTCTTCCAATAAAACGAGTACCTTAAGTGGACAAAGAGGATTATTTAACAGACTATTTAACGGAACAAGATTAAGAATTGAAATAATCGTGTTAAATGCGAATATTCTATGCTTTCGAACAAAATAAGTGGCTTATATCGATGGAAATAAAGAGAATCGGCGAGTAACGATGAAAATTGATTATAAATATTCGGCTAATTTGACTTTATTCTATATTTCTTATATGATAAAGGAAAGATTAATTATGATGATACTATGAATTATACGAACATAGCTTTTGAGTCTTTGGAACTCGAGGCTTGAACCAAACCCGTCTAAATGAGTACACGCGAACAAAGACAGAAGTGGAATTAGAATTAGAATTAGGTATTCGATAATAATTAATTGATAACGCGAATTGATAAACCAATATCGTGGATTAACTTAGATCTCTGCCTCTGTTTCACGTTGCCTTATCTGTAAAACGATATAAGCTATTAATTAGAAATAATTATAAATATCTTTATATAACATTTGTCACGTGGCCCAATTATTTGGATATTTACTGTTCTTACAACCTTGTTACTCTATGCTGAGAATAGATAGAGAATTTACTTATTATTTAAGTATTATTACTATCCTTGTAGTTGTGGTCCTGAGCTGTAATCAGTCTTAAAAATATTCGATTATATACGTTTATTATTATATGATTATATGATAGAAGATTGGGGGCGGGGGGTGGACGTATTTTTAGACGCGGGGATGCCTAAATATTTTGACAGCTTCTAACTTTGGAACAGCACGCGAGGTGGTAAAATTTACAATGTTCTCTTTGCTATTTCCAAAGGTTACGCTTGCTTGAGGATCTACAAACAACCCTGTGCATTCCGCACGAACACTTAGGATTTGCCGATTGTAGGATTTTTATTGCTTCCAATAAACAAGGTCTTGTGCTGCCGTTTTGCTGACTTTTACAAAGAATCACGAGTGATCCTCACTTAAGCCTCCGTTTCGAACAAACAATTTTAACGTTCGAGAAGATGGTTCGGGAAGAGAGCAGCTTGAATGTAATTTTTTTATCCGGTGCATTATAATTGAAAATTTACTTCCGATGAAATGAATTCAGATGAAAACGATTAGGTGTCGGTGGTTCCATTATCATTTTCCATTTTCCATACGATCGAAAAATGTCTGTTATACCTTTACTGGCTCTATATGGCTCTATGTGGCTCTATATGGCTCCATATGGCTGTATATGGCTGTATATGGCTGTATATATCTGTAGCTGTATCAGCGATATTTCCGAAACTTTCTTTCCATTTCCGGCAAGAATGATGATCGAGAAACGGAACGATGCTCGACGAAGCGAGACAGTCGGTAATTCTCTGTGAGTGACCGAGAAGACTCTCACGGTTCGCATACTTTTAAAATAAACTTGGAAACAATTAGGTCGATCTGGTTAGCGATCTTCGCGGAGGAGGAACGCGGTCGAGTGGTACCACTAGTCGCAGTAACGAAAGTGTAACCGACTGGGGCAAAAGTGGGGCCCGGTTCGTTGGAATCGACGGAAAGGGGCCCCCGACGGTGGGACGCGGCGATCGCTGGTCGTACCGTGTCGCGCGTCCTTGCGTCACAGAAAAACGGAGCCCTCTTCGACCATATATATGCCTGCCGCGGCCAGCACCACCAAGCTTCGACGCCTAATTAATCGAAAGTTATGCAACGATTACCCATTATGATGCAAATCGCCACGATCCTATTACACGTGACAGCGTGTACGACGTGACAGTATCACCGCAGCAACGTGACACATATATACACATTGGCTTTCCTTAACTTCCATAGGGTGAATAAGAAACCTATTCGTACGATTCAATACGAAATTGGCATAGTTTGAATTTGTTTTTTTTATAGTTTTTGGTCTTTTGGTTTCTTACAATTTGTCCTGAAGGACATTTGGCAAAGTATTATATCTTAGTTATTAGGAAAAAAAATAAAAATATAAAAATAAAAATATAGCATGTGGATGGCTTCGTGTTTGCTAGGTTATATCTTTTATGAGGTCTATCGGGTGTTTCCTTTTTAGTCTTTTTGCGATGTTTGTTGTGTCGTTCGTTTCCGCTGCCAGCTGGTTCGGGTGTGATAGTTTGAATCGACGGTGTTTAGTTAATTTCGGCAAGGAAGATACGCGTGAATATAAGAGATACCAGATAATTAAGGAATCTCTGATGGGAGAAAGATGCGATGTAGGTAAACATTGTCAGTGCCGTTGCCTGTGCGAAGACGTAAATTCTCGACGTAAGGTTTGCACTTTAAAGGAGGAAAAAAGAACGTTGACCTTAGAACCTTTCGCCACCTGGAATTCCGTCAATGACTATATCGATAGGTCTGTTTATAGTATTTTGCGAACTACGGTTACAATAACGGTAACCTGCATTTTTTTTCCTCTTAAAATCTCCGAAAGTTTTGGTTTTTCATCTCTACAGTATGACCATGACTGTCACGGATTTGTAGGGTAACTGTAAAAGGATTTTCCGTTGAAGGGTTATTTTTTTTTTTAACATCGACAAAAATTCATACCTAACCCCGATACTGCTTACATTTTGCTTCGTTCGAGAGCGAATGTTCAGTATTATCGAAAGTTGCGGAAAGCGATTTCTCCAACGTGTCACATGCTTGTTACATCGCTGAATCGATGAATTTGTCATAAGTTTATTGGTTACTTGATTTTTTTATCTAACGTAAATATTTCCAGTAATACTTCCAGTAGAAGATATTTACAATTTCCCATATAGCATATTATTTGATACGAAACGTAGTTTTACTATCGATACGTGCATAGCTATACTCGATCTTTCTAGTTTTATACTTTGATCTTTTAGATACTTGGTCTTATTAATACATCGTACATTAGCCGAACAGAACGCATCTTACCAACGAATACGGGCATGCAATAGCGCTTTGGATGGTTGCAAGAAATGGCCATGACGAGGCATGTGCTGAAAGCGTATGAACATTCCTTTGCTCGTGTTCTTTCAACTTTTCAGAAACTTCACCGTGCGTTATTTCTATTGACTACATGGTTGACTGTTGGAATTGACTCGCTGGAATCCACGACCAGCTAAAAATTAAGCAAATAACGGATAACAATTATGCAAATACCCAAATAAGAGAAAACGATTGGTAGGTATAGACGAGTTCTTGGTGTAAATATCTAATACCTAATACCTAATATCTAATACCTGATACCTAATATATAAACATGATGTACATAAACGATATTTTATCCGTTATACGGGAAAGATGTAAACATACATTTTGTTCGATCGATACAGCACTTTTATTTTGTTAAAGCACTTGTTCTCGAATATTTCTCTTCTAACGAACATTGAATCGTATCTCAAGTTTAACGGAAAATACGAAAAGATCGTTATTTTTATGCATAACTTTTCCTTTCGATTTTATGGTAAACTCGATTCAATTCCATGTTAAATAACGAGGATATTAGAAATTTCGTTCGTTCGTTCGTTCGTTCGTTCGTTCGTTCGTTAAAATGAGAGCAAGACCGAAATGAAACGGAGTAAAAGTTGGGAAACTGCAACAGGATTAATCTTGCGACGGTGTGAAAACTAGGAGAAGTTTTACAAAGCTGGAGATACGATTGCATATGTATATCTGTATAAAATGTCAAACTAATTGATTTAAGTTCAAGAACGGTATATTCGAATGTAAAACTTCTTCGATGTGACATTTCCGTTCTAACGACGATTCTAGAGTTTTAAACGTAAAGTGTGAATTTTAACGGACTGTCGGAACGAGCGAATTTATGTTAGCTGGTTTGGTTAGCTGGTCGAAAGAGAGGAACGCCATTTCATTTCCATTGACGTGACCTGTTTTAAGCTTTAATAATTAAACCGTATCATTATCCACGTAAACAGTTAAACGGCAACGAATGATCACCGCTCGTCTAAATATAGCGCGTTGGAGGCGCAACAATGCATAACTCGATTACAGTGCAAGAATTACACCTTTGCTATCTTTCTCCCGAGCTGCAGTCATGCATGCATAATGCATATCTTTGTTTCTGTTGCGCGCCCATGATCGTGGAAAATCCGACGGTCGACCAATCAAACGAGATAAACAGTTTTGCGATAAACTTTGTGGAAATTATACGGAACGAGTCCGCACGGTTATTTTCGCGTGTACCTGAATAACCTCCTATTTAGCCAAGTTTGAGTATTAAGTACACGCTGTGTATCGTTGACTAATATCGCAATCGTTGACTAATCGATTCTCTGTTCGAGATGCATGAAAAGATCGTTTAGCGCAGCGGACGTAACTTTGAATTCGTAATCTTGAGGCAGAAAACGAGGAGGAAAACTCGAGGAAAGGAAAAAAAAAGAAAGAGAACAAGAAAATTATTCAGACTCGGGCGTACGGTATACGGTGATACGTCGTCGTAGTCATTCGCCGGTGGCAATGGTGCGTACGCGTGAGTTCGATCGTCCATGTATCTGGTGAAGGTGAAAATTACGAAATTCTCGTCTCTGCCAGTTAAATTCAAAACTCGAGCACAGACGCGCTACGGTAAACACGACTACCTGGTTGGTCAATTCGCGTGCTCGACGATGGACGAATCATAGATCGTATTTTCTTTTCTCCGATATTTACATTGGCTCGATAACGATAATTAACGGCGGGACCCTAGTTAGAAGAGGAAGAAGCGTGGAGCTTCTATTCGGTCGAATCGCTATTTCGACGTATATCGCTATTTCGGCGGCGTATAAACACTCTGTACTCTATTTATCGTATACGATACGACATTGATAACATTTACCACGTAATATATACTTGTTCTGTGTTCGATCGCATCGACCGCGAGATGAATAGCGACGACGTTGCGAGTCTGGACGAGTTACAGCAGTTAAGCCGGAAAGCTTCGGTTTATGGTGGTTCCTTGGGTTTCTTGCAGGTCAGTGTAACGAGGGGTAGGCCTTGGCGGCCGGACCGAAAGGGACGTCGCATGGACCCTCTCGCGCGACGTAACACATACATATGTATTATCGAGCATACAGTTTATTGCGTTTCCTGCGTAATCCTGTGCTGTTAGAATTGCGTCTGGTTTCGTTCTTCGGCACTCGCACGTTAGAAAAGAAGGTGAAAATAAGAAACTTACACAGATCGTTACTCGTCGTTACGGTTCATTTCTCTTTTGATATAATGTACATATACCGTATATATTTCACCGTTTGTCGCATCATCGATAACGTGTCGAATAGTTTGTCTTCGATAGATTCGTCGAACGAAAATCGTTCATAATCGAGTCAATCGAGTCTAGCGAATCACGATGAAAATTGCTTCTGGCACGGTATCTTAAATATCCTATTGATTCGAATAACTGTATCGCGTCTTACTCCATGGTGGATAAATGGGATACGGGGGCACGCGAAGATGATACTGCTTCGTGACGCGTTGACGACTCCGATGCGTGCGTGGGTGAAAAGCGATTGAATCGGAGAAAAAAGGTAGGAGAGTATCCGTTCGTGCGGCGAGTATTTCTCGCCAATGCTTTCATGATTTCATGATTTTAATTGGAATCGAAGGATATTAATTATGGTGGGATAATTGAATCGGTGTTTGCGTTCGGCAAACGGCCTGGAGGAACAATGTTGTACGAATCAACATACAATAACTTATACCAACGACGTTTCACTCCTGTTGTTCCAATAAGTATATATCGGATTTGCACGATGATCAGGCACGACGAAAATAGACTGTTAAAGTTTTACCTGCTGGATAGAATTGATGGACAGATGGATATGTAATTTCATATTTTTATGGATCTGGTCAAAGAAACGGAATTTATATAGAGGGAGATTTGTCTATATATTTAATTGCTTTATTAAAAGAAATTAATTTTTACAAACTCATGGAGGGTTCGTAACGAAAACTCGACTTCCTTGCAGGCAAACGATACTTTAGAATCATCGATAACGTGTCCGATAATCGTAATTGTTTTAATCTTTTTCAAACAAAACATTCATCATATCGCACATTTGTTGCAATTATATGTGCGTGTAATTACATGTAACAACTGTAACAACTGTATCCAATGAGATTGTGAAATTCTGAATCTCGTAACGAGATTGTTGTTTTTATAGAAACGATTAACTTTCATTCGACGATAAATCGAATCTTACGCCAGATCGTTACTCGTATGGAGTCCTCTATGGAGCCTAGTTTTTTAACCTTTCTAACAATAGCTTTGCATATATTTAGTAATATTCGCGTATCTGCCGCGCGATTGATATCTTTAGAACGTTTAAACGAAGATCGTGCGCTTTTTTTAAATTCGTTGCACGAACGTAGCAACAATAAGCAAGTTTATTATTAAAATAACAATTACAATTAAATTAAATACAATTGCAATCGATGTGAATCAAGTTTATTCGATCAAGTAACCCATGTCGAAGAAGTATCGACCAAGTATAATTTTCGGTATTTAACGTATTTTAGAGAATTAAAAATGTATATTTTTTTTTTTTTTTTTTTTTTTTTTTTTAATAAAAAGATGACCGACAGTTATATGTGCATTTTAATTTCCACCGGATGTGTGGGAAAGGAACGGAGTGTAATTCGCGTTGTATCCATCGGTTGATCTTCTTTTTCTATATAATAATAAAGACATCGGTAATAAGAAAGTGCACTGGCTACGGATATTCGTGCAAATGTGTTTGTTGCGTTTCCACAAACTGATTGCTGGTAAATATCTAGAGGAGAAAAGAGAAAAAGGAGGAGGGAGGAGGATAAACCGAGGGAACAGAACCAAAGTGTGGACTTGTTTTATTTTTTTAATCGTTATCAGGTATAATTTAATTTGAACGTTTTGTATATTTGTGCACGTATACGTAGGTACATTTGCATCTTACTTGTTGCATGTATGTGTTAACTAATAACTAAAAGTATCGGAAATCGATGTTTTTAACGCATTTCGTGGGCTAACAAACAATCACGTTTTTGTATCTGTAAAAAAAAAAAAAAGAAAACACTTGGCTTTATTTCGTTTTGCGTATTATTCTATTAGAAAGGCAAAGAGGGAAAACGATTCGGTTAAAAAAAATAAAAGTTGTGCACCTTCGAGAGATCAGGATCGAAGAGAATCGTACGTTAAGATCTATCCGCGCCCGTATCAAAGTAGTTACTTGGCCGTAGTCGGTATCGTTGAATAATCGTGGCTGGTCCGAAATCGAGAAAACTCTTTCGACCAGCTTAGTGGTATTCCGACCTGGTGACGACGTATCGGTGTTACGAGCGGTATCGGTGGACAGTGATTTAACACCGGTGGTGTAGGATACACAAAATGGTGTGGCCGAAGGTGGTGGAAGAAGAGCAGCAACGCACAGGAGGAGAATCACGAGGAAGGAGGTAGCAATTCGTTCGAAGTGGGGGGTCCGTAGCCCCACCTCTACTTCTCGTCGCACGGTACGCAAGGAGGGCCGCTGGAGGTAGGGGCCCCTGTCGGTTGGTACCGCGTAAGACCCCTCGCAGTAAGGGCCCACAGGCCATCCAGTTCGTTTCTTCTTCGCCTACTTTTAGGAATTAGTCGCATCTCGTCCGGCGCCAGACGAGCGAGGCCTCTCTCCTGTTCGTGCTACATCGACAAGGCCTCCCTCCTCCTCTCTCTCTCTCTCTCTCTTCTTTCTCCTTCTCTCTCTCTCTCTCTCTCTTCTCCCCGCCCCCTCTCTCTATCTCATTCTTTCTTTGTCTATTGCTCGTTCTGTCGCTGTCTCTCTCTCTCTCTCTCTCTCTCTCGCTCTCTTCCTCTCTCGCGCGCGCTTGTCTCTGACGTTATCAACCGGAACGTCAGATAGTTCGGAATTGACGAGACACGAGGAATGAGACGCGGAAGAGTTGTTGGATCAACGAACGACGTCAATGTCCTCGTGCGTAAATTTTTGTCGCGACAGTGATCGTATCCGAGTTGGATTTTGCGAGAAGAAACGCGAGACACAGACGTCGTGGTTGAGTGATCGTATTTGATCCGGACTCGTCTTATCGATCCCGGAGCCTGTGACATCGACGCGGAGGATATCGAGCAAGATCGGAGGTGATACAGCGACTGCAAAGACCGTGTAAAGAGAGAACGGTAGGTGTTCGAACGGAGGCAACGGAGGAGCCGCTGGTCAAGGTCAAGGACCGTATCCCGCGGGAATTCCATTTGCCGATCTATGCCGGAACGCGTACCACGGATTTTTCGACAACTTGCCAGAGGAAGCACGGAGTCTGCCTGGAAGGAAACGCTGGATGATCGAGAAGAACACGAGAAAGAGAAGAAAAGGAAGATCAAAGTTTCGTGGTCCTTTCGTGATTCTTTCGTGGATTTCGGTCACCTCTCGGAGAATTGGACGGTCGATCGGTCGTATATTCGGTGATCTTGTGATCAGATTTCCCTACGTCGTTCCGTTCCCTCAGAAACACGATAACACGGTTTCGTTTTGTTATCGTTTGTCGGGCCGCTTCTCGCCGTTTGCTCGGTGCTGCGCCGCGTGACAGGTGAAGTCTGTACAAGTGATCTGGATAATTCGTCGTCGAGAGAAGCAGACCCACGGGTGAACAGTGTCTCGTTCTCTGGATAGATTTACACGAGCAGGTGGTCCCGAGGACATCAAAAATTCCACTCTGGATACCACGCTGCTCATATGTAAGTGGATCGTTAAAGTACACGTATTCTATCCTTGTTCCGTCGTTTCCGTCTGTTCCGAATCTTAATATTTTTGTTTCGTAGAAGAAACAGTTTTTCTGCAGAACGGCTACTTTCACAGAATGAATCGCGTGAATTTTTGTATTTACGTGTAAAATGGGGGGAAACGGTGTTACACGTGTTACACCGTCTTGTAAATGTCTTTCTTCGAAACGGTTATACGATTAACTGACTGAATCACGGCACAAACTGACAAACTGACAAACTGACACAGTTGCACAATATGGCTGTTCTGTTTGCACAAATTTCGCGCGTGTCGTCGTGCCATTCGTAACAAATGATAAATTCGATCGTGATTTTTCCGCGACAAATTTGAGGAAGCGGGTCGTGAACGTTTTGCGAACGGCGTTGCATTTTTATGAATCGATTCCTGCACAGAATTTCTTGTACCACATACGTCATTCGAGTTACCACGCTTTCTAACGATAGAACCCGTGTCTCGTATTCACGATCGAAGTTGCGAATTCCGGCCGACTTTTTTTTCCCTCCGCTGCGAAGAAATTCAACGAGTCTCGTTTAACGACCCCGCCGCGTACGAACGATCGCGTAGGAAATGAAATGGTCGCGAGCTGGTTATCCTTGGACTTTCGCAACGTGGTGAACGATATCGTAAGGAAGGTCAGGTCTACTTGTTTCAATGGACTAGAATTGTTCCGGAACAGCAGGAAGTTGTACAGAGAGTGCTACCGATGCGACCCAGTAAAAAGTCGAAGACACTGGAAATTGAGAAATCGAGCAGTCACGATGCAATGGATCGGCGATTTTATCGCGAGTATACAGTGGAATCTAAGCTGGTTTGAAAACATCGCAATTGAAAAATACCATGTTTTCAAAAATTGTGCATAATACAAAAAGTGGCCAGGTTGACGTGAATATGTTGATTTAAATAATACCGAGTACTTTTTATTCGCGGCGATATAATTGTATAACAGTTTACAACAGATTCGCTTGTATTTGCTATTTAAGATATTTGTTATTTAAGAGGGAACGAGTTTGTTTCGATAACCGATATAAGAGAATAGTGGGAAATATCGTTATCCTTTGGTTGGTTTCGAGAGGTCGCTCGCAACGTGTCAGTGGGACCTGGCACTAAAACCTAACAGTTAGTAACGGGTACTGGTAACCGTGTCATAAAGGAGGATTCTCCGCGGCGTGAAAACATTTCGGTATTTCCGCGGTGGACCGCGCGTAACCCGCTATATTAACCCGGTATATTGAAAATGGGCAAATTTGCAAACAAAGCGGCATCTGTTTGTGCAAAGATCGCTTCTTAAATATCGTTTCCACATATATTTTCATCCACATCTGCCGACTATCCGATCTGCGTTCCCACCGTCGTAAAAACGACTTTCTATCTACGACGAGGGGGGAAACGTCTACGGCAATGGCGACTCGTAGACGCAATTTCAGCAATATGAAATTGCAGCCGAATGAACGCCACCGTATATTTAGTTGGGAAGTTGTCAGAGCACGCGAAGGGTGTCAAAGTCGTTAGCCGTTGAATAATAACGGGTCGAATGGTGAACCGTTTCTGGGAGAAATTTGTTTCGCCTGTATCATTGTTGGATGGTATCGTCTTACGGAGGTGTTGCGATCGCCGCTAGCTAGACTTTTCGAGTTTCTCGCTCTTTCGAAAACGACGAATCGCATAGCAGGGCCACGTTCGATCCGATCTAGAGTATAGATTTACGCGACAGTTGCAACGGAAATTACGTTGCACCGAGCAAAGTCTCGCTATATCGGAAAGACAGCGATATCGTCGAGCTTGGAACAGTGTCTTTGGCTGTGTTTTGGGAACAGCGAGCTTGTCCTTGACCGAGACCACGAATTTCGACGACCGGTTCGAGGAATGCGCCGGTCGATTTTCCAAGTATAGAAGATATGTGAATCGCGGCATAATAACAATATAATACACGGACGAAAGTGTAGGACAAGTAGGCCTAGTAGGGGATAAGGAAGACTAGGAAAGCAGCGCCTATACGTCTTGCTGGTGGTTGTTTGACATTTAGAAGCCGACACGGCCATTAGGTATTCGGGTACCGACAACCAGGAGGACGTCGGATAGGAAGAAGACTATAGAGACGACGGAGACGGAGGCTGCTCGGTTCGCGGTGAAATTTCTCCGCGGTGACTTGCTTAGTTCTGGCGAGTGGGGGATCGACGTGTTGGCGCGAGGTTGTAGACATCTCGCAAGGCGGTTCGTTGCTCCATGCCGATTCACGATTGGCTCGAGCCAGTGTCAGTGTCAGCACGCCGATTTCTCGCGATATGCTCGTTCTTTCGAGCCGAGATCGACCGAAAGTATTCGGAAAATTCGTTGCAGGCAGTCGTGTGCGAAGAAAAATATTCGGCAAAGGGCCTGATTTGCAAAGTATCGCGATCTTTCATCTTCCTGTACGTCGATGTATATGTAACGCGGCAATTACGTTAACGCGATGGTGCTCGTCTCGTTTTCTTCCCCCTTTTCTACCGCCGCGATATCGAACAAACTGTCAAGACGATTAACCCTGTTGGCGTTAATAATAATTCCGCCTACGAAACTGGTATTCCACCTGTTCGATTCACGGTTGCACCGAGCCGCCGCCGCAACCTTCGTCTCTTCGTGGATATAAACGATCGTAACCTATCGTAAGTCGGCTTGGAAACTTTCAATGCTGCGCGTCGAGCCTTCCCAGAAGAGGAATCGAGGACGAAGAAAGAGGAAGCGCGTGAAAGAGCAAGCATCGGGAAACACGTCAGAGGCTGTTTTTTACGAAGGACCAGAAAAACACGAGCGAGTTTGTCGGCGAGAGAGCAGGTCTATTCGGTGTGAGAGAAAAGTGGCGATCGGTGAGAAAAGAGAGAGAATTACGGAGGTGCAGAAAGGGAATGCCGGTGGAGCGACGAGGAAGGAGGAAGGAGGAAAGAGGGTGGAGCGTGAAGCGAGGAGCGAGGAGCGAGGAACGAGGAGCGAGAAGAAAATACTGGCGGAGAAAAGGACGAGAGAATAACAGCGTGGTGGGGCATTGAGCCGGTGGTACCGCCGTGGCTGGAGAGTAGGTCAGTGTACCACGTTAACCGGTATTCCAGCGAGGTAGGGGGGCTTCCGACTCGTCAGTTCCGCAAGCCTCTATAGATACTCGCAGCTCCGTCCACGGTCGCGTCCATGCTCGCCTCGCTCTTCTCATCGGCGAACGTAACTGCTTTGTTCGCTCGGATGTTCGAGTACCGGTACTTTGCCGGGCTTGTTTCATCGTCCAGGCAACTGCCCCCAAAGAATCGGCTTTGGCTTCCTTTGTAGTACAATAGCAAACAGTTTTTCGTCGATCCGACAGAGATCGCGATGGTGGTCGAAATTCCGATCGCCCGTTCTGTCCATTTCGACACGTTTCCCGTCGGCCGTCTCTCCTTTACCTCGAGCTCGTCTTCTTTAACCTTTACCTTAATGGTTACCGCACTTTCTCCGTTGGCAGCACGGTGCCAGGTTGCCTCGCGTACGTTCGTACGCGCCTACTTGCTACCACGCATTTTGATGTCTCGACGTTCGGCCAAATACCGGAGCAACGTTGAATCGGCCAACGGGGTTAGGTGCAAGAGAACTTGCTTTCAACCTTGAAATTCTCTTCGATTACATGGTCGATAATTTCAAAATTATCCTCCAATCGATGAAGCTTCGCCAGACTTTTGTCATTGTCGTTGGCACGTGCACACGTACACGGAAATTAATAACAGCTAGATTTTCTGTGAAACTGACTTGCTCGATTATCGATTTCTCGATCGTCGTCGCGTTATTCTTCGATCAACTGAAAATCCTAAATTAATTATCCACGTTTAGGTCGCTCTTTCCTGTTTCGCGTAATCATACCTATGGCATACCGAACTCTAATCTCTGATACTTATCTCGCACTTTGTTGTATCGGTGATACCCGGCCGCTTTCGTGCGATGAAAAATCGCGTGGTCGGTCACGTACGATTGCAGAATCAATCGTATTTAACGGAATACTAACGAGTCGTTACGAGATCCACGAGTCGAAGATAAGGTATTTGCGCAAAGTATGCGAAGCGCTACAAGGGCAGGCGTCGTTACGCTTTTGCCGGCGTTCAAGTCTCCAATTTCGATGCGCGTACAGCCGGCTTTCCGTACACCTATCGCCACGAACGAAAGCGATTGACGTTGCACAGGGATTTTACGATAGTTAGTGCTTTTCTCAAACCCACATAGTCGACGCTAATCAGCCAGAGTGCTAACGAACGTTCTAAATATAACCGTGTTTGAATATACCGCTATGATAGATAAAAGATAATACCCTCATTTGTATCTACTTTTAAAACGTATTAACGCGAAAGTCACCGACAAACAGACACGTTATCCTGCATTCCTGCATTCCTCCTGCATGCCAATCCAATTTACCTCTAATGCGACTTCCGCTCCTAGAAACGTATCCTCTTTTTCTCTTCCTGTGTAATTTATCCGCGATCGATATCGAATTTTATCGTAAGGATTTCGCGAACCTGCCGAAGGTCCTTTTTTCCTTTTTAATCTGTAACGCATTTATTCCGTTGTCCTTTGGTTTCAAACAGACTGTACGAATTGCTAAAGTGTTCTAAAGAAAAAAAAAAAAAAAAAGAGAGAGAGAGAAAAAAAAAGAAACGGGAAACTACGGGAAGAGAGGAAATTTTCATACTTTTGAATTACTTTAGAATCGTTACTTTTATCGTCAAGACCGATGGTGATCGGCACGGAATTTCCGTGCGCGTCCAAAAGCGAAAGAACAACGGGGCTTTTACAATCGGAGCTTGTAATTTCGACCGAATTGAAAAACGCGCACGATCCCTGGTTCGTGGGTTGCACGCGAAAACGTGCAAGCGAGTTTCACGTTTACTGATTTCTGGTTTTCCGTGTTACGAGAAACGGCGTGTCCAACATTGTGCAGCGGCAGCAGCAGCAGCAGCACCACCACGGTACCACAGGAGACAGGAGACGCGTGCACGAGTACGAGTGTGGCACGTTTCTCGTATGTAGGTCACCGTGGGGAGCTGCGATTCGCACGCGCCATTTTTCGCAACGAAAAGGAAAGCCATGGCTCACGCGCCTAGCAAAATCTGACTGGTTTTGCGTAGGCCTCCTCTCCGTCGAGCGCAACGCGTAACGGTGCTTCGACCTACTTCCGTTCCCCACTATACACGCGCTCGGATATAGTTTAGCCGCGTATAGTAGCGCGAACAAGTGCGCCCCTGTCACGTGACCACGCGCGCGCCTCTCGTCCAACCATCGAGAAATTCGAATTCCGAGCGTAAAAATACTTCTAACCTCGGTTATTTTAATCGTGGACAGCCAGACGATCGATCGTAGAATTGCTGCAACGACCGTTGAACGCCAATTTACGATTATAGGATACGCGTTTACAACGTTGTCCGTATTATAAAAGGCATAACATGAAAGAGGCACGATTGTTTTTCATGGGATGTTGGCGTCGTTACGTTCGAAAGAAAATCGGCGGGTTTGCTGGCCGAGGAGGATAGCGCATCGGCCGGCAAATGTGGGTCAGAGCAAAAACCGCGGCTCGCACGCGCCATTTTTCACAACGAAAAGGAAAGCCATCTGGACAAAATCTAGCCGATTTGCGTAGGCTCGAATCGTGCAGCGGGTTGTAACGGTGCTCCGGCCTACTTCGCTTCTTGTCCCCACTATACGCGAGCGCGGTATAGTTTCGGCGTATAGCGACGGGCACGAGTGGCCGCGGATCAACGTTGCAGCTTCTTCTCGCTTACGCGTGAACGGCCATTTAATTCCGATATGTTTGCATCGGCAACGATCGTTACGAACGGTCCCTTTCGTTATGATACAGAGCCGTGGAATTTGTATTTTTAAAGGTGACCTAGAAAATTCGTATCGACGATGCTTTAAACCCGTTCAAACTTTTCTCCATGCGGCTGTACCGTGCCATCGAGTAAATTCCGTCGAAATATCGGACGAATAAGTAAATGTCCGAACCGTGAATATATGAAATACACGAAACGACGGTTATATACGGAAATATACGATCGAACGACGGTTTAAAACGCGGTATAAAATATATCCGGGGATGGACGCACGTATAAAGCAGTACGAGTCGGAAAGTTGGATGGGTCCGCGTAAATCGATAAAGCCGAATTGGTCGCGCCGCGCGAATACCCGGTGATCCCATTGATAAGTGGCTCACCGAGACATTGTCGTAGGGCCGAAAAAGTGGGACCGTAGTGCGAGCTGTTCTCTCGTGGTTGATCGGCGAGCGGGTCGAGCGGCCTGCTCGCCAGTCCACGCCATTGGATAACGGTACCCGGTGAACACGTCACAGCTCCACGAGAGCCCCTGTCCCCTCTGTCGGTCCCCGAAGCAGGCACCTCCAACGCTTGTCTACCGTCGGTTGGCAATCGACAAGGACGGGCTCTAACCGACGCGACGACAAGGACGGACACGGCATGCTGGAGGGAGCTTGGCTTGGGCAGAAACGATGGTAGAAGGGATGTCGGACCTCGTGGTGGGTAGCCGGACTATACGTATGCGTCGACCATTTGCATGATTCCCATGACGTGCTTCTACGGCCACGCGGATATGTCAATCGGAACGGAGAGAGAGGAAGAGAGAGGAAGAGAGAGAGAGAGAGAGAGAGAGAGAGAGCCGACTCGCATTTTTCGTGGCAGGATACGGGGATCGCGAACTCCTACGAGAAAATGCAAATAAATCTTCCTTTGTGCAATCATCTCACGGCCAGATTTATATGTCGTTCGCAACCGGATACTAGATTATTTAGACTTTTCTATTTGAAGCGAAACCTTGACGTTTTTCCGTCTGTCCTCTTGATTGTAGGATACTTTTTGAAATTAAAGTTAGAAAGGACAGTTTTCCAGTTACCTTCAATTCTTAGGAGTCGCGTGATTCGCAAACCTACTTTGCATTGTTTCATTTGTTCGCGTTGGAATTTTCTACCAGCGTCGTCTGCCTTTTCGTGAATGAACGGTTTTTGCCTTCGTTTTTGCGTTTCTCTTCTCTATTTTCTCACTCGTGTGATAGCTAGTTATTCGAAAGACGAAAATGTATTTTTAAACGCGGCAATTTGGTTGGTCGAGTGTACCCAGCCGTGGCTGGCTAGCGTGCCACTAACCTAGTTAACAGGAGCAAGTCTTTCTTCTCGAGAGAAGTGGTATCTGCCTACTTAACTTCGCGATACATGCTGCTATGCTATACGTGTGTATTTATACGCACCGGTAGTATTGCCTACGTTTTACCTGTTGATATGCACGCTACATAGGAATAGTATTGTTTATAGGATATATACGCGCGCGCAAATGAAAAACAAAGTAATTGGTTCACCAAACTATTTGTTCCGTTTACCGTATAATCATCGCATTTCGAATCCTTCTTTCTCATATTTTTTAAGTCAAGAACAGTACCTGACGTAACGTTAATTTAAAACTCTAATTTCAAAAAGTATTCGACGACTGCGCAAACCTGATCAAATTTTCGTTTTTATAGAAATTATTTCGAATATAAGGTAAAATAGAAACGAGCGATGTTTCGCTGCACGGTGAAATTCTTCTTCTTCTTATCATTATTATTATTACTATTGTTGTTGTTGTTGTTGTTGTTGTCGTTGTTATTATTATTATTATTACTACGATTAATTCATATCTTTATAAAGGCAAGGTATAGTAATAGATTTGTTTTACCTTCAAAATGTTGTAATAGGTATTAAACGATATTACGCGGATTGCGTGGATTTCTGCATCCTTTCTTCGAAATTTTCCATAAATGCATAAAAATCCGCAGCCTGACTATCACGTGTACGATTCCTTTTGAAAACTGAAATCCATGTTACAGGTCCCCGCGGCGCCGTTGGCGGTTGCAGCACCCCCGGCAGTAGAGTGGATCCCTGGTGGAATCCTGGTACCCTCTTCCCCTCGACCCCTGGGCCCCCAAGGATCGACGAGGGGGCACCGGATAACGGTAGTGGTAGTTTTCAGTTCTATAGTCCACCGAATCGTAACGCGAATAGTCCATCGCAACAGTCGCAACAACAGCAGCAACAGCAGCAGCAACAGCAGCAGCAACCGAATCAACGACAACAGTCGTCGCAACATCAGCCGAATCAGTCGAACGCGAGCAGAAGCATCTGTACGAGCTACGGTATCGCCTCGACGTCGTCCTCTTCGTGCTCGTCGTCGGGCCTCGGTCACGTGGATTCGGTAGCGCGAGGTGCCGATGCCGTAGGTTCGCCTAGCAGCGTGTACGGCATCGCCTCGTCGTCACCGGAACCCTCTTCGGCCAACAATCTGATTCTTTCCGCGCTCTTGACCACCACGTCCTCCACGGAGACCCATAATCGAACACTGCGAGCCGGGCTCCCAACTACGACCACGGGTCAGAGCAACGTGCTACCGTCCACGTCCACGATATCGCACGGTCCGACTAACGCTAGGAACAACGTCGGCAACAGCAGCGTCGCGTCGCCAGATTCCTTAAACGGAATCCTGTCGTCTCTAAACGTCAGGATCAAGACGGAGGAATATCCGAAAGTACGCACGGAGGAACGAAGAACGACAAACGCGACACTTTCATCAGCGTCACCGTCGTTGTCTTCGTCCTCGACGTCCACCTTTAACGCATCCCTGCTCAGCTCCTTGTTGTCCACGTCGCGAATCTCGACGGCCTCCTGTAGGAACGACAGCGACGAGGACATTCTGTCGAGATCGTGCATCAAGCTCGAGTATCCGTCCACGGATACGCAACGGTCAAGTCAAGAACAGCAACAGGAGGAACAAAGTACGGTGCGCGGCATCAAAGTAGAATATCCTCTCAGTCAATCGTCGCAGGACGTTCTGGACACCGGTGAAGAGGAGGAACTCGCTACCACGTCGCCGTACGACATCATCCCAGCCGGGAATCCCAGGTGTTCGACGAAGCAGACGGTTTGCACCGGCAAGAGCCAAACGAGTTCCTTGGTTAAAGACGTGATCGTGCCCGTCTGTCCGGGCGCTGTGTCGCCAACATCGTCCATCGTGATCGAGATGAAGTACGAAACGCAGTCAGGTCCGCCAACAGCGCCGCCGCATCTAACGTCCTCCGGGGTTGAGCCGCCTCACAGCAGTCAAGGGACAGGCATCGTCGTCGGTGGTTCGCCCGCGGAGGTTGTCGGAGTGGACAGTTTACTTCTATCGCCATGGGGAGCGACTGGTCCGGACTTTCTGGAGCCTCCCGACGTCAAGCAAACGGCAGCTGGTCTGCAGGATGCATGGGACACCCTTCTTCTTGGTTCGTCGGTCGGCGTTGCCTCGGCCCAATCGTTGGCAGAATTGAAACCTCTTCCACCCTTCACCGGTTATACCGGACATTTGAGCATCAACGGTATACCTGGTCATCACTATCACACGATAGCATCGTCCGCGCAGAGGCCATCGCTACCATCCTCATCGCCAACGTCTTCGTCGAATCAAGAGTATTACGAGTCACCGGTCGTATCCTCCAGCACGCCGTGCCCGCAGGGTACCCAAAAGCAGCAACAACAGCAACAACAGCAACAGCAGCAACAACATCATCAACATCAACAGCAGCAGCAGCAACAGCAGCAGCAGCAACAACAACAACAACAGCAGCAACAGCAGCAGCAACAGCAGCAGCAACAACAACAGCATCATCATCATCATCATCATCATCACCAACAGCAACAGCTGCCACAGTCGACGCAACAAGTAGACTACGATATCGAGGATATAGCTGAGATTATTGGTTCGGCGATAGCGGACACGACAGTTCCTGGTGGTGGAAACGGGGCAGGTTCGGAGCACGATCCGGACGCGTCGCGCGATTGGATCGACATTGCCGAGTGGATCGATACCGCGTGCTCGCCGAAAGCTCAAGAAACTACGTCGCCAAGCCCGTATTCGCAGATATACGGGACGGCGACACCTTCGACGCAGGCACAGCAGCACGGCTCGACCTTACAGAGTTTGCTGACGCATGGGTACGCGCCGCTGATCAACGCCAGGTTGCAATCCGCGAATGCTGGCCTACAAAATGCATCCTGCGGCGAGACTCCGTCGTCGACGAGCCCCTACCCACCTGTCAGTCCACCTGGCAGAGTCTCAACCTCGTGCAGTCCCGATCATTTGCTGCACTCGTCCTTCGCGGCACCCTCTCACCCTAGAAAGAGGTCACGGCCTGCTCCAGGCTCGCAGAATCCGTCGAAGAAGAGTCCAGGCACGGGTGCGACGGCGCTACCGTACGGAACGGAATCTGGTCTGATAGGCGGCAAGGAGAAGCCGGTGCATAGGTGTTCCATCTGCAACAGAGGATTTCTAAACAAGAGCAATATCAAGGTGCACTTGAGAACGCATACGGGCGAGAAGCCGTTTAGGTGTGAAGTGTGCGGCAAAGCCTTCAGGCAGAAGGCGCACCTCATTAAACACCAACAGATTCACAAAAGGATCGGCAGGGATTAGATTCACGGAGCGGTTTCTCTCTATTGTGGGGAGAACGTATCGAGCGTACCTAAATTACTGTAAGTACCTATTTCGAAATGACGTTGATCGAAGTTAAGACGTCGAAACGTTGACGACTCGATCGTTATCTAACGTGTTTAATACGATTCGTTCGAGGAAACTCAACGAGAAGCTGATGCGTTGCCAAACGGGGACCTAAACGAGGAATCTGTTTCTATCCAGCATATGTAAGTGAGCAAACTTGCGCCGAACGTAACGAAACCGTGCCGAATGATAATTCTTGGTCTCGAGAAAAGATAGGTGGTAGTGCGTAATTCCTAGGTGCAATATCGAGCTGGATCGAGAATCTCGTAGATGGGTATGAAGCCTTCGATCGGGACTCGACCAACGATTCTTCTGTGCGGGTGAATTCAGGAGAAGTGACATGATCTCTTGTGCTGTGTTATATTGACGACGTTAAATTGTGCGTGCAAGCCACTGTCGCGAGGTGTGTACATATACGTGTCGGTAACAGAGCACACGTACGCGGGTACGTGCGTATACGTAGCTACATACGTAGAAAGAAGCGAACATCAAAGAAAAAAGAAAATCTCGAGCAAAACATATTGAGCAGCGAGAATACACACACACACACACACACACACAAACACATACATATATATATATTTACACATACATACATGAGGGTATACATATATATGTCGATATAGAATAAACGTACGCGGGTACGATCGTATACGTAGCTACATACGTAGAAAGAAGCGAACGTTAAAGAAAAAGGAAAATCTCGAGCAAAACGCATTGAGCAGAGAGTATACATATGTATGTATATATACATACATACATGAGTGTATATATACATACGTGTCGATAACAGAGCACACGTACACCGGTACGTTCGTATACGTAGCTACATACGTAGAAAGAAGCGAACATTAAAGAAAAAGGAAAATCTCGAGCAAAACGCATTGAGCAGAGAGTATATATATATATATGTATATATATATATATACATACACGAGTGTATATATATACACGTGTCGATAACAGAGCACACGTGCGCGGATACGTTCGTTACGTAGTTACATAGGTAGAAAGAAGCGAACATTAAAGAAAAAGGAAAATCTCGAGCAAAACGCATTGAGCAGAGAGTATATATATATATGTATATATATATATACATACACGAGTGTATATATATATATATATATATATGTATATATATATATACATACACGAGTGTATATATATATACACGTGTCGATAACAGAGCACACGTGCGCGGATACGTTCGTTACGTAGTTACATAGGTAGAAAGAAGCGAACATTAAAGAAAAAGGAAAATCTCGAGCAAAACGCATTGAGCAGAGAGTATATATATATATATATATATATACATACATGAGTGTATACATATACATAGCTAGGTGTAACATATACGTAATATAATAGACGTAAAAGGAAGTGACGAAAACTACGCAAGGCGCGGCCACGCGTATGGTCTCGCTACGGATGTACCTAATCTCTTCCAAATACGTTTTATTTTTATTCTCCTTTTTTTTTTTTTATCAAGTAAGTCCTACCGCTTGTTCTCTTATTTATATATTGCTTTTATATTATATATTCTCACAGTCATATTGTCTGCAGTCCTTTTCTGTTTCTTTGTTATTTAATTTCATTCGTCTCTCTCTCTCTCTCTCTCTCTCTCTCTCTCTCATCTATTCCTCTTTCTATCGGTTTATCTTTGTAAGATAGTCAGTCGTTTTTTATGTCGCTTTTTTAATCGTGTTTCTCATCCTTTTCCGTTGCCTGTTCTCCCGCTCTGTAAGTTCCTTTCGTCCTTTAGCTTTTGATCCTCACGCATCGTTTGTAACACAACAGTTTGTATGACAACAGTTTCAGGATTGTTTAAGGAAATCCTTTTCGAGACCGACGTTTCGAAGATACGACATTGCGCTGTTCTACGTATTTTAATGTTCGTATCTGCCGAAGCTTCATTACGGGTTCTTTTCGTTCTTTCGATTCCTTTCTCTTTTTCCTTTTTTTTTTTCTTTTTTTTTTTCTCTTTTTTTGTATGAAGAAAATGTAGTACTTGGGAAAGAGAATTATATGTACTTGCTCGATCGTTGTTTCGATTCGTCGTCGGAGAACGAGCCACGAGCCTTCGATGGATCGACCGACGGAGGGCGATATCTTTCTTTTAAAAATACGCGACGTTTTCAAAAGAATACTCATTAGTTTTCGACAGGCTGATACGTTCGACCATGGTATTAATTTATTCCGATCGTCCTTCCTTACTCGATCCACGAATTCTCGTTGAAATTGTGTCGTGTGTTGCAATGGTCGATGACTGCGGAACTGTAATTTTTAATTTGTATAAAGTCGGAAGATGTGGATTATTTATAAAACTCATGTTCGATTAAATGATTGTTACCGTAATACAAAGTTGCCAGTTCGTTTTACTTCCCACGATCCCTACTCGTTTCATCCTCCGTTGGTGGTGCGCTTTTTGGTCTTCGTCGTTTCGTTCGTCTTTCATCTGGTACGAATGTTCAATTAAATAATCCTACGAATTAACGAAATATAATCTTTCTTTTGGAATTTTGAGGTATCATAGATTAACGCGGTGTACTTAATTTACCGTAAAGGAGTGGATAAATCACGCGAAATGACCATCTTTAGTAACGAAATTTGCCATCTTCGTGGAAGTTTAACCGAAGCGGAACGTATCGACATTCGCAAGGTGAAAGTTGGCGAGTTTTCATCCGAAATAATCAGGCTGTAATACTTGACGACGAAATGTACCCTCCGTGTATTTATGGGGCTAGCCAATCAGGAACCACACGCGGATCTCGGCTGCTCGTTGCGTGTTCCGTGTATCCGGATGTCCTCTCACGTGTACGTGCCCGTTTTGTTACTTTTATTTCACTTTAAGTGTGGCACTGACTCAAAGAGGAGAGCCCACGTCCGGATTCTGCGTTTACTTCGTATAATGGTCCCGTTGCGTGTTTCGATCTCTCGGAAACAGATTTTTCTTCTTATCGTACATTTGGCGGTGGATAAAAACTCGATGTCTCTTTAATATGAAACGCAAATACGAAATATGGAAAATAATAAAAAATTCTTATCCGCGTGTAGCCAAGCTCGAAAGAGGAATCTGCGTTCTATAAGAGAAATCTGCGTTAGTAATAGTAAATAAATTAGTAATATAGTATTTAGCGTTCTAAACAGAGCTTTAAATCTGATTTTACAGGAATTTTCGTTTCACGATAGAAATTTGTTTTATATTATATATCGATTAATGTTATGTTAATGTTATATTAAATATCGATGAATATTTCGACGAAAATTCCATTTTATCCAGGATTTTAGCGCGGAGTAGGAGTTGAGATGTTTAGGTAGGCATCGTGTTGTCGCGGTGTATCTTATCTCTGTGTTTAATATAGTTGCGCGTTACGTACGATAAATCGCCGATATATCGATAAACGGTCGATATGTGATATTTCACTTTCAATAAATCGCAACAAAGTCGCGTGGAGCCGCGACGAAACGTTCGAAATGCGTTTAAAAATAAGACTCTGTATCTCGCCACGGTCGAATCGAGAGGCACGTCTAACATTCTCCTCTCTGTTCTCTTTCGTTACTTCGTTACACGTACTTGTAAAAATGTACTTACTCCATAACAATAATTTATTTCTCTTTTGCTTAAGATTAACCTGTCTTTCCTTCGCAATTTATTATCGTTTTCTCCCCGTTCCGTTTCCCCAATTAAATAGTGAGTAGAAAGTTTTTCTTTCGGTTGCTATATTATTATTACGTTGTCTTGTATAATTTAATTCCCGCTGCATTCGTAAAACGGGTTTCCTCAATAGGGAATTCCCCGGTTTCTCAATGAATACGCGTATTACTCGAACACGCATACGCATCATAGATCTGATTTTCTCAGCTCGCATCTTTGTCTCACGCGGTAGATCGCTAGCAAGTCAGTCGATTACCACGTTCGCTCCGTTTCGGAAGTATTGGCACACGTACGTAAACTTAAGTAAACGTTAAAAGTTGTTAGAAAATTATGACGACGTTTCGAAGCGTTCGACCATTCCTTATTTATCTTATTTTCAAGCGAATCGTATTTTGCTATCGTATTTACAAAGTTCTCGAGTATCGAAAGAAACTATGTAAAGTGAAATCTCAGTTTACGTGAATTTAGCCCAGTTATAACAGTTTCGTAATAACTTGTAACCATTGCAAACAATGACCTTGCTGCTTTCCATTTAACGTTAAATATATTAACAATAAATATCCTATTTACGTCGTTTTATCGATGTCTAAAATCAAAAAGATCTGCCAATGACGTTACATACCATGATATGAAAATTATACGATATAAAAGTATAATACGTTGGCAATGTTTCTGAAACATTAAGTTTTTTACAAGTAAAGTAGGATTTTAAGTTTGTTAAAAGTAAAGCGTATGTATATATGGAAATAAAAGAGGAACGTGGATTCGAGTCGACGACTCGTGTCAAATTACACACGATGAAGATCGGTCAAAGGTGGCGAGCGTTCACGAAGAAAGGAAAAAAAAAAAAGAAGGATTGGAGACAGCTTCCGTGACAGGTTGTAGGAACGGTGCATTGGTTAGAATAAAGAGCGCGGACCATTGTTAAATGTAATAATATAACGGGGTTACGGTCCCAAAGGTTACACGGTCTCTCGTGACGTTGTCTTGGCAAGGAGAATAGGGGGACAGAGGTAGAACGGGTGCAGCCGGACGAAAGAGGAGGCGAGATCGGGTACCGATCTTCTTATTTTGGCCCGACTATGGAGATCCGTTAAAGCCACAAGCGCGAACAGCAGGTACAAACGAACACCTTACAATTTATGCCGTAGACATTGCGATAGACGCGGCCTGCTACCGCGAATTCGTTTATCCGCCATCGCCATTTATCACCATTTATCACCATTTATAACCATTTATCGACGAATTTGCCTGGGACAGAGGCCGAGAGACTGAGCGAATTAGGTTAATTCCGGCACCTCGGCACCAGAGATGCAGCTCGTTTTTCAACCTGGATAATGTATCAACTTGGATATGTATACACAATATATAAAACATCCAGAGTAAAATACTTTCCTAAACGAAAACGATTCTCTGCTTAGATTTCATTTCCTTAATCCTATTAACACTAGTTGCCTAGTAAATTTCTGCAGCAAATTGTCTTTTCCAGGGCGTGCGTAATTATCCTAACGCGATATTTCTATAAATAGTTGGTCGTGTCTGATTGTATGTTGGACAAAGTATCGATCAGTCTGATCGGATAACAAGAAATGTACCATTGATCGTATTCGGTCGAAACGGAAAGAGAAGAAGAAGAAGACGAAGAAGAAGAAGAAGAAGAAGAAGAAGAAGAAGAAGAGGAAGAAGAAGAGGAAGAAGAAGAAGAAGATGATGATGATGATGATGAAAGAAACCGATCGGTTGAGAGAAGGAACCGATCCGAAGGAAGAGTGATTAAGAAAGGCGAGAAACAGACGAGATACGAGAAGTTAGAGGCTAAACGGCTAAACGTTAAGACGGTACGGTGGAAGAAAGGGATCGTGGCATCACGAATCCAATCGCGGCCTACGTAGCCAGTCAGGCCAATGACCTAGATTTTTCGGGCCCGTTGGGCCAGGCAGGGCTTTTTACCAAAGATCGCTGGGTCAGGTTATAACGAGCGTACACCTTTTCTAGGAGACTGGTTCCCGGACTCCCGTAGCGCGGCAACGTAAGAAGGTTCCCGACGCTCCAACAAATCGAGGAATCCGAATTAACAGGATGCCCGGTGTCGATACTACGTTTTCCACTATCCACTCGGTATCGGCTGACTCGTTTGCTGCTCTTAAATAACTATTAACGTTGAAAAACTACGTTTCCACGATGTTTCGAAACATCGTAATTATAAATATATAAATATATATATAATGAATAAGTAGACACGTATCGTAGTTGTATCTTATCTTATCCGGAGAGTGCTCCCACCCGCCTTCGAATTCCAGGCAAACATCCGCGTTCCTAGCGAGCGTTTTCACGTTTCCGTTTCGACCGCCAACCTAGTAATTTATAAATTGCCCTTTGTAGCGGTCAACGTTAAGTCGGACAATAGAGGCACGCGGAAGTGAAGGAAGATCGGTATTTTCGGAGATGGTTGGAGCATGCAGGAAAGAAGAGCCTCGGAAAACGGATGTGCGGAAGATTGGGCTCGATTATGGGTTCTCGTCGAGAGAGAGAGAGAGAGAGAGAGAGAGAGAGAGAGAGAGAGAGAGAGAGAGACAATGGACATCCTTCTGTGGTTTGGTGCACGGGTTCTACCGTTGGGTAAAGCGTGACAGACGGTAGCGTGCTGGCAGCGACTGTAGAACGGCATAGGCCGGCCGAAGAAAGTCTTTCACCGTGTACGCGACTCCAGGGGGGGGGAGTACCTTCCGTGGAATACGAGGAGTACGAGGAGTACGAGGAGTACGAGTAGAAGGAGCAGCAGCAGCGGATAGTGGTGGAACAGGGCAAAGAGGAACGACGAGGGAGGAGAACGATGTTATACTACGTTGTTACGTTGGTATACTTGGTCGTCGGTACCAGGCAGCGATGTTCCACTTACACGGCACACTTAGCAACCCGCCTCGGTTCAGGATCCTGAAGAGTGGGTCTATTCCACGGCTCCGACCGCGTCATGTACTACTCGGTCGTGTATACGACGGCTGTTCCGACGTGAAATTCCCGATAGAGCAGTGCCGACCGTCCGTACTTCCTTAGGAAATGACGGACTCGATGCTAGAAAACTAGGGGAGAATTCACGTGCACGCGTTCCGATCGACGCTTGTCATTTGCGCCGAATTTCCACTTGCACCGTTGACAAATTCAGATTCAAAACGATTATCAGTATTAATCAATTGTATCGCGTAGCAGTAACAAGGATCGTAACTTTGGCAATGTATGGTGGAAAGTTAGAGAGCCAATGTAACTCTCGACAAATAACAAAAGTTGAGTAAATGTGCTCGCGAAATTATTTTATCGGTAAGAAAAACAAACTCTTTGTTCGCGTAATTCGTAATTTGCGTCTTTGTAATACTTTGATTTTCTAATCGCTTGCAGAAAAATGACGAGAGCACTGCTGACAAAACTTGGCGCGGTTATTCCAAGAGAAATGATTTCGTTATAAACTAAACGTAATCTAACGAACTAGTTCTCACAGGTTGAAGGTTCTAGGGCAACGGAGTGTTTCGATACGTGAAACGCGCCAGATAATTAACATAACAATTGCGAGTCGCGGAATGACGGCAACGCGTTCCTGCTCCGCTGTTTGCCTTTCAGTACCGACGTCTTTCGAAATTTATTAGGAATTTACATACCTACATCGACGTAATAAATATATAGAAAAGTAAAAATTAACAATTAAGAAATTAACAATTAATATATAACAATAGTTGGATAAATTTGCGCGAAAACAGAGGAAAATAATGAAATTTTCATTCGTTGTTGTACGTATAAATGTGTCTGTATTTCAACCTTTTCAAACATTATGAAATCGTAAAGTCGATATAAAGTTTATAAAGTTTGTAAAATCGTAGGCGGAAAGAGAGACGTACCATGGAAAGAAGACCTTAAACAAATCGTTGGAACTTTTCTTAGTTGATCGATTAACGGTCGTGAAAACTAACTTAACTGATTAGAGAAGCTTGTGCTCGGGATGACACGATTGGTCGCTGAACGTAGCCACGGTCACGGCATCGACGTTTTTACCTAACAGAGAAGCGTCAATATTATGAGACACACGTTGCGTTAAGAATGAAACCCCGGACAGGAGCAATGTCACAGCTACTGCCTGGATCTGCCTGGCAACGGCGGCTGGAATTTTGTTGGTATCCCCGGCCAATAATCGACAAAACGAACGCGATCGTAAGGAGAGGAAAGTTTTCATCAGTCTTTATGTGCAGTATATATACCGAGCGTCGCACCGAGTTACCCCGTTGACCGTGGATTCGTTATCGAACCTAAGAACATTGTCAATAACATCTCGATTATAATATAATCTCTATTGTGCAACAACGATGGCTGGTGCGAACGAAGCCCCTAAACATAGCTATAATCTGAGGCTAAATGATCGACTTGAGTGACAATCGAGTCAATTGACGATACCTTTTCTAGCCACTGTAATGGCGACGTAGCCACGAAAAGATCGCGAATCGTTCGAGCCACGCGATTCGATTCCACTCGGTTCGGCCGATTCGTAATCAGCGACGAGATAGAGGCGGCGCGCGAACGTCCGTGTCTCGAAGATTACGCAGCAACCGGACCAAGTCCACGAAATTTCGCACGCTTCTCGAACTTGTGTTCAAATTCTAGCGTTTGCTCGTGGTGCGAGGGATAGAAGACCGGTGGCGTCCGCGGTTAACAATGTCGTTGTCCTCGCGGTTCTGCAGAGAATACGACCGACGCGATAGCGGCATGAAACAGCAAGATGTTCCGAATTCCCGTTGAGAAATCGAAATTACGTCGAATCCGCTCGTTTCAAGTTCGACACGCTTTCCACCGTTTAAAGAAAGTTCCGCCGCGAAAAATTCTGCGTCACTCGCGAAATCCTCGAAATTGCACTTGCAAGCACGGTCGTCGATGTCTCTGGTACTGTTTCATCGAGAACGAGGGAGATATAACGGAAGGTAAAGAGTACTTGTTTATTTACTATGCTACTCTACTATGGTAGAGTACCAGTGGAAACGTTATCCACGTTCCAACGTATTTTATTATTATTTATTCTTCCAATTACAACATACGCAAAGGAATAATCGAAGCTGCACCGACGCGTTGTTCGATGAACTGAACTCTCGATTCGCTGGTTCTTCTTTACACGTACGGTACGCTTACACGTTTGGCGTTGTAAACGGCTAAATACCGACAGTAACTTCGTAGAATTAGATCTCTTTCCAAATGAAATTTCTTTTCTCGTAAGACGTTTCGTAACATTGCGTCCCGTTGCGCTCGATATCGATATTTTTTTAATTTTATCGTAAATTTGACCAAATTTTGAAAAATAATTCCTTCCCGGTAATTTATTATATAGAGCGGTTAAGTAAAATTGCACGACCTAGAAACAGAATTTTTCCATCTACGAAATTTGGATATTTTCACGAATAGACATAGAATAGAGAATAAACGTAGTAATTTGTTTTACCAATAATCGCAATAAATAGACCGCTTCGTGTCGTCGATACGATGCTATCGAGCTGTTGCCATTTTATTCTAATTAAGATTTATCTCGATGCTCTAATTGCGTACAACCTCCACCTGCGCAAACGTCGTAGAGATATTGTTCTCTATTCTAATTACATAGAAATATACATATTTATGTCTACATAAATGTTATAGATATATACTTGTACAGGCTGTTGGAAAATGGTTTGTCACGAACATGGAAGGGTAGCCGCCGAATTGATCTTGACATTGAAGAAAGATGGACATTTTCAAATACACGTTGTATATCTTTTAACACGTTTGATTGGAACGCGGTTGAGCCCCCCCCCCAAAAAAAAAAAAAAAAAAAAAGGAAAAAAAAAAACGTAAAACTCGAAGAACTCGGAAAAAATGTATCGTCTAATGGCGGTGAAAGTTTAAAGTCTAGAAATAAATGCGCAATACGTTTGGATGGAAAATAGACAGCTGTCCCGGCGGCTGCTGACGAACCGATTGCGCGGCGGTGGGGCCGCGGGGCAGGAAAAAGAATTTCGTAAATGGACGAATAATTAAAGGCGATTCGAATCATGTGAGTGGTATGGTTCACACAATTACGTGTTCCGAGCTGCTTCTCAATGGACGATGGTGGGTATGCTTTGTAGACAAGAAGACGAACGCCTTACACACGCGTGCACACTGTACACGCATAGACCCGCGTCATACTTCCAACTTGTGACTCCGTAATAGGATTCTCCATTCCCGTGGTAAAGTTCCCATCGTCTGGTCTATCGTTCTTCGGTCTTTTCAACGCAACCTCAGCCGGAGATCGTGTCAAAAGATTCGCGACACATTAGGTCGCAGTCCGACGAAAATAAGAAAACAAAACGACTCGAAGAATACGTTTCTCGTTTCGCTTGTTTCTTCGGCTCGATTCGTCCTCCATGCAATTTCATTCTCTTTTCTTTTCTTTCACCTCTTAGGGTTAGCACGTGGAATTTTATATCTCGTAGCGATATTATGAAACAACCGATATAAATAAGAGTCGACTATTCGATTCTCTCGATAAAACGTCTTAATCGAATAACTTCGATGTCGTTTTACTTGTAAGTTATAAGAAAAACATTATTCATCCATTATTTTATTATTAGATTGGGAAAAAGATTCGATCGTCTGGTCGCTCTACGTCTGTATCGGTCTAGATAATGAGAAGAATCTTACTATATCCTGAAGCTTAAATGCGGAACACTTGTCGATCTATCAAAGAAAGCAGAACACAACGAGTAGTACGTAAAGCGTAGAAAGCCTTTCACCATTAAGATACTATCGGCAAAATAAGCGTGTACATAGGAGGTGCTGAAGAAGCAAGTTCAGAAAGGTGAAGGAAGATTTTTTTGAAACCAGGCGGCAATTGTTTCCTCGGAAGGAGGTTTGACTTTCCGTAATTGTTCTCGACCTACGTGGCAGACCGTGGCCTGTTAACTTTTAGTCAAATTGCTCGTTCCGTCATCGTTTAAAAATCTCGATCGTTAGCGTAAGAGTAGCGCCAGTCCGTGATTAAGAGGCCATTAAGCGTTACCTCTCGCCCTGTTGAAATTTGCGGCAAATAAGCCGCGCTGTCACACGAAGCTCGCTTTACAATGTTAGCTTCGTATTATACGTTCAGACGTAGAATAGGAACGTATTATCATTGAACGAGGATGGATAACGAGGCACAAAGACGATCGATTACCGTTGAAAATCCTTCGACAAGGATATTTTCAAAAAGTTATACGATTTTCGTGTTGGTTTTTCGATAAAAGCGATTTTTAACGACTAACGAGTTGCACAGAAGTTATCTTTAATCGACTCTATAAATTGAAGTTCAATTTTACTTTTCAATTTTGGAATTTGCATTTTTCCGTTATTTATGCTACATTTTTTCTTACGATCGATACGTTTACAGAGACGAATCGTTTATTATTTAAGCTGTACAACGTACAACGTCAATATTTGGATAGTGAAATTAAAAGACTCGTACAGAGAGTGGAATCGAGCAGTTCGACTAGCAATATTTATCGTTTGAACGGCAGTACTTAATCGGGTAGAGGAATTTTTGCACGAATGGAACCGCATGGATAATCCGAGTGAACCTCGGTGTTAATATATCGGCTATCGAGGCTGCTAGTTGGGAATGCTTTTGAAAACGAGAAAGAAATGGCGCAGTGAGACACGGAGAAGTACAGTTAAGAATTCGTCGCACGTGGAATCGCTATATCTAGCTGTTCTTGCCCTTATCTGATGCTCCATTTAAATAAGAATTCCTAATTACCATTGTACACTCCCTTCCAGTCACGATTTACGATTTGCCGTCGAACGATGTACACGTTGAATGACAACGATCGTTGCTTGTCATCGGCGTTAAGGGCACCTGCCGTCCTTCTTTTTACTTCGGCACCACTATCTTTCTCCTCTCTTCTATCGGTTCTATCGGTTCTAGCGGTACCGTGATTACATTAGCATATTTTTAATGCGCGCGCAACGATTAAATTGTAACATATAATATATATGTTACAATATATGTGTGTAGAATCGAACAATCAACGATCGATCAACGGATAGATTGAAAATCTTGATTCGTCCGGGCTAACGAGGTAAGTGCTTACGGGCTAACGAAACTCGTAATGCAGATACGATGGTAATCCTTGTATTTGCTCGGTGTCGTAGAACCAAGCCAATATACAAAGTATAAGATATCGAAAAAATCTCCGCGTAAATTTTAGTCTTTTGGTTATAAAAACGTAAAAAAGATGGTTAAAAAATTCATAAAAAAGACTCGTGGTCTAGTTATTATATAGTTACACGTTACGTAGCTAATAGAATATATTAACGATTCAGTTGTTCGATAATTATCGATTAAATTAAATAATTATTATATTCCTGTTTGAAAATTCCTATTTGGTGTGCAGCATTTTGCACAGAGATATAAGGATTAAACACAAATACAGAATATTTCGATAGAACGAGTGAAATTTGTTAAGATCGTTGAATTAAAATTTTAACGAAGCTAATGATTTTTAAATATTTACAACATTCCTTCCTCGTTGTTTATAACTTGTAGCTTAAAACCAAGTAATTTTTAGAACGTGTATTTGTTAAGACTTCCTACTTACATACATGTACATTATATGCTCTAAAAGTTTTCGACCTTCTTTTCAAAACACTCTATATATTTCGCTTTCTCCTAGATGTTCTGAAAGACAAGTATCTTGGCAAAAGCGTAATCCTCTGTATACACGTAGAGATAGAAGGAATATCTCGTCGATTCCAATACCATTGAGTAAACTGATTGATGAGGCTGTTATTGATCGTTAAACGTACAAACGTATACGACAAATTCATAAAAATCTGTATTTAGAATAATCGATTGACAACGATGAACGTTCGATTGGATGAATTTTAAATTAAAATATCGAATAAATACCGAAACGTTGTTAAACAAACGGAAATATAATTCCGGCGAAAAGATAGAAAAGGAAGAGATCGATCGTTGTCTTATGACCTTTCGAAGCAATAATCCGGCTGACGTGGCTGCTGTAATGTAATGATTGTCACATCTTGACGATCGATGAGACTAATCGTTGTACCGCGTGATTTACGACGTTTGTCGCGAACGCGATATACATCCATACATATGCGTTCATATATTGGAAAAATTGACCGTTCCTTTCTGACTGTTGTACGACAAATAAGTACTCGACGTTTCATCCGAATCTAATTAATTGACGATAATATTATCTTCTTTGCGTATTTTCTTATAAGAAATGTTGCGATAGATGCGAGGACTCGAATGAAAAAAAAAAAGGTAATGCACGAAATTCATCAAATATCATAGAATAATAGACGCCGATTGTAGCCGAGCGATTGTTGATTTTTCACACAGATTTCATTAAAATTGATATTCTTCTGGTATCGTGTATGAATACCAAGTGGCATTTGTTTTCATTGTCTCATTTTTTTTTTCTTTTTTTCGAGAATGGATACATTTCGTACTCGTACGTGGTATTAATGATACTTGTATCGCGTTTCCGTAGATTTCACCGTTAGTATCGTTATAACGATTCCGCACAGTAGTTTCTACAGCGACGTACGATCTGTGTATCGATCGAACGCGAATCCGAAAGCGTATTCCGTTTCAGTTCGTACGATATTAGAGAGACGATCGACTTGACTATACCGCTATTGTACGTTAAGATAACGTCGATGCATTAATATAAAACAATTGTAATTTAATAAGACGTAACATAGAATAAAGTTGCTGATAACGTTAGAAATGTAATACTGCTCTTCGATCGAGCGTAAACCGAAATACCGAAATACCAAAATACCGAATACCGAATATGTTTATACCGAGTACCGTGAATATGTTTTACTTGTCGCGGTTTATTTTAGAAAAAATGACATTTGAAAGAGAAAATGGTATTCCACGTTCGACCATTCTCCTCTGTTATTACAGATTATTCGATTTTGCTCGATGAAAGTTTTTCCCATCTTCTGTCGTTTGAGAGCGGTAGCTTGTCCCAGGTACGCGAGACCCACTCTATATCGCAAGGAAGAAGTGCGTTTTTCTTTAATTTTTCAGATCACTGAATGGAATCAAGTGGAAGTAAGTAGACCAGTGTTTACGAACGATACGATACACGGTATGATACGTATTTATCGGTTAGAATGAACTAAACTGATCCGCGACTTTGTTGTACTACGTTTCAGCATATTTATTTCAAATATTAACCAGATCCAAGCAATGAAACAAAGCAAATGAATATTAGTAGTAAGTATTACCACTACTACGTATATTTGTTTACATGAAATACATTCTCGTGCGAAATAATCACTTATTATTAAGTCTTGGAATCGTTATTAACACGAGTTTCCCAACAGTATTCACAACGTAAACAATAGAACATCGGGTTCGAAAGTTCAGAATTAATTTTCTTTATTGAAATACTAATATATATCTAATTATTTTAAAAAAGCGTTACATATATATATATATATATATATATATATAATTAATAGAATTAAGATTTACGAGTTACAGCGAGTTTTATATCGGGGTAATTCTATCGACAAAAGGAAGTGGTTGACCTACCTGTTTCACCAAGTTCACCTTGCCTTTATATTGCTTGCCTCTTTATAAACAGAGCTCGATATCCAACCAACGATAGCTGCGAAAAATGCGCAGAGTAAGGCAGCATGATGATAAAACGTCTGCAGTCTTGTGTTGTGTTCGGATGCAACCAGGTCATTTTGAACGTCTCTCGTGGAAGCACGCACGGATACAGTTTGTTTCGGAAGAAACTCGCTACAACTCGGAAACAAGGTCGAACAGGGCACACGTTTATACGAACTTGTTTTATTGTTTCCGTGTGCGGAATTTAGCAGAAAATGTCCGTATATCTGCTGTAACTACTACGAGCGGCACTGTCTGTTATTTCGTACAAAACACAGAGGGGTGGCGGCTCTTTTGCGCCATAATATTGTATTTACCTGCTACGTGAACGTAATGACCAGATGTGATATACGTAATACATGTCAATGTACTTTCAATATTTTACACATTTTACCTTCAAAATTTTTACAAATATATCATTACGATTCCTTACAAATATACTAAGGCGTCCGCATGCTATATCGATGGCAGTGTATCCTAATCATTTTGTCCATTTTTGTTCAAAATTCCCAACGTGTATTTTTACCTCGACCGTTTAGTGCGTAGAATTTTTGATAGATTGTAATTTCGTTAGAAAATTAAAAATGGGAGTCACCGAAGACCAAAGCGACAGACCGATTTTCTACTCGTAGATCGTTGCGTCTTGACGGGTTAAAGTACGCTTTCCGGCTTCGTCCGATCGTTCCTCGTCCTCGGTCTTCGCAGGCTGTTCTTGCACGCGGCAAAACAACCTCGAACGCGGCTAATGGGCCGAGCTGACGTCGCGGCTCGCTTAGCGATCAAGTTCGATTTCTCTTGGCATCGTAGCTACCGCGTGTGCGGCACGCGCGGTGAAAACTATATGGGGTGCCGTCGAAAATCGCCATCGAACATTATCGTCGTTCGGTTCGATGCGCGAACGAAGAACCACCTTCGGCGAGTTGCTAGCTACTAGCCAACGGTGCGGTGCGACGATGATCGGTCTCGATACCATTTCGACTATATTCGTCGAACCTCGTCGTCGGAGGAGGCGAAACCTTTCTTTGGTTCGCTTGTGACACACGCGCGTGAATACTCGTCGCGGAATTATCTCACAATACTGGATTTTTCATTTTCACGTTGATCAAGATTTCAAGTTGAAAGAAATTTCTTTTTCGCGTCTGCCCTGGACAGGCAAACTGGGATACGTTCGCTCACGCAGCTCGAAACAAAGCGCAACGTATCAACCAGTCGATCGATGTACGAATTTTAACCAGATCTTACAACTTTCAATTCGATTATTAATGATTAAGATTCGTATAAATCGCTTTGTTTTTATTATGATTGCCAATCGTTCATTTTCTTTCGATAGATCTCTTAATCAAAGGATCTATATTACAGTTGTTTCAGATTCTAACAGCGATATTTATATAAATACGTATTACGCAAATTTTATGCCAATCTTTATATCGCGTTGCATTAGTTTCTAATTTTCCGAGGAAAAGACGTTTTCGTAACAATAATTTCTCCTACTTTAAAAACGTTTCAGATGTATTCGAAAAAGTCATTTCGCATCGCTCCTGCAAGTATATAACCCGCATTACGCGATCTATTTCAACCGCAGTGAAAGTGTCACACTTTGTAGCATAGTCGTTTCCAAAGATCGTGACTTTAACTAAAATTTACTTGATCGATCATCGCTGGCATAATTATACCATCGAATTACGAGTCAACCGTTCATTCGCATCGTTATACATGATTTGAAGGTGGAAAAGCGGCTGTTACTAAAAGGGCGGAGATATATCTTCGATAGAACTCTTCGTCCATATTATTTTGTAAATTCTTCGGAAGTCAAACTGCGAGTTAGGAGGATATTCAAATAATGTCGTCAAATTAAAATAAGGCAGCCGTTGAACGAGGAAATTTCTCGTTGTCGACGTAATATCGGCGCTAGGATCGATGTAACCATATCATTGCACGTTTAACTTTATTACTATAATCTGTACGATAACTGTACCGTTGATACTGTTACTGTTACTACTATTCCAGTATATCTAGCGCGTCTATTGCCATCATTATCGACCCTGCTATTCGAATAATCCACAAAATCAAGGATCACTCGACGTCGACGCTTTGTTAACATTCCGTCTTCGTTCGAGCGTTTTACAATCACGAATCCTCCAACGATCATCCAACGATCATCCGCCGGTTACGACGAATAAATCCGGCTGATCTAAAACGCGTTGTATCGACACGCGCTTACGTAGAGTCGATCGATTCTTTTGCCGGTGTTGCACCAGGAAGAGAAGGTACACCGTGCTTGGAGCATATTGTAGAAAGCACCGATTGCGTTGGTGGTTATCTCTTTCTCTCTCTCTCTCTCTCTCTCTCTCTGCCTCTCCCTACTTCAATGTACAGATACGCCAGTACGAAAGCGTTCATCCGTTGCGTTGCAAGCGTGGAGTTGATCGCAAATCAAACGAAACAACAGCTCGGAAGAGACAGCGATTTCAAACCTTTAATATATAATAGCGGTGCATTTAAATTTGTATGTGGACTGTTGAAAAGGGATAATTTAGGAAACAGGATACTTTGCTTCGTAACTACGAAAGCGATCTGGAATTTTCAATTCTTACAGAGGTATCAGCCACGAGGACAGTACGAATTTATCGCGCAATATGACGAATTGACTTTTCGTATGACAAAATATCTTGCAACGCTGGTTCTACAGCTATCAAACAAGCATAATCTAGCTCTTTAGCGCTTTCTTTTTTGTCGTCTTCTTTGATCGATCGTATTAATCCGATGCTTTCTCGAGGGGCAGAGGTAAAACTGTTCCCAAGTACGATTTCAAACGTTGCACAGCCGTTATTTCGAGACAAGTGCCGTTCAAAATAATCGGTGACGAGTATACGAAGATATAATACGATGTTTCTTCGTCATTTCCCATAAATTAACATCTCCTTGCTACCTCTTCCGAATGAAATACGAATGAAATACACTTTGGTTTAGTATTATAACGTATCGCGACTGTCACAGGTCTAACAACAGCCGTTTCGATTTTTCTCCGCGTAAATAATTTTTGCCTTCCTCGAATTATAAAAATCGCAAGTCTAGAGTAAAATTTTATTTTCCAGAAGGATGATTCGTAAACCTCGATAAGAATTTCAAATATCTACAGGAGGAAACGACCGTTGTTTTGACATTGAAAAAATGAAGAATCGAGTGCGACGCACGCGGTATCCGAAATTCTCTAGTTTCTAAAACAGAGTTAGTTCTACGTGCAACAGCACGGAATTCAGTCAACGCTAGTAAATAAAACAGAATGCTTCGCACGTGCACTAGACAAATTTTTAACCCATCGTTCTTCTCTCGACGACGAATATACCTCTTTACAAATATTTTATTTCACACTTTCGATCGTATATCAACATATAAAATTATCCTCGATCGGTCTCGAAATTTCGTGAAAGTATTCCAACACTTACCACGGAAGATTTTTATGAATATGATTGTACGCGTTATACGAAACGTTTAGAAATTTCGTTAGCGTCGTAACCAGACGCCACTATCGTAATGACGATGATAAAGTTAAAAAGTTATTCCGAAAATGTATGGAGAAGTTACAGGACGTTTATTACAAACATACGCCGAGCGAAACGTTAGTATAGAACATAAATAACGGTCTTGAACGTACAAATGGTGGCAAAGATGGTCTCGCTAAATATCCTGACTTATTCATATAACGAATAATTGACTGTTCAAATAGTTTGGCGAATAGTTTTATTGGAAGTGTATGCTTCCAATAAATATCAGATGCGTTTCGAAACTAATATAATCGCGAGAGACTGTCGTATCTCGTTATAACGCTAATGAGATTTCGAAATGTTTTGCAGAATATCTGTATACGTACGCAAAAAGTTTCTAGGGACGCTCGAATACTTTTCCGAGCCATTGTAATCTTAACCTGTGACAAGCTAACCGCTTTATGCAATATTTACCGTACGTGTTCCGCGCTGAAGAAAAGAAATGAAAAGAAAAGAAAAGAAAAGAAGAGGAAAGGAAAGAAAAGAAAAGAAAAGGAAAGAAAAGAAAAGAAGAAGAAAAGACAAAACTACGTATTTAAGGATCATAAATAACAACAATTCCGCTGGCGCACGTGTGCTGTGTGCAATCGCGTTCGCGAGAGAGCACCGCGTGTGCTCGTGTAGGTCTATGGAAGTACGAAGCGGAGCTTGAGTCGAGCGCGCCGTGCCGCTGCGTTCTCCGCTTCTCTCGTGCTCGTCGTGCTCCTCGTGCTCGTCGTGCTCCTCGTGCTCCTCGTGCTCCTCGTGCTAGTGGGACCTTGTTTCATGACCCACATAAAGCAAGGCCGTTAACACTACTCGCGGCTCGTGCGCGTATGGGTGCGGGCCCCGACCAGCTACTCGCCGCTCTATGGGACCCCACGGACCCCCTCCAACTGTTTGTCAGGGGGGCCTGACGCGCCCCTCCGATATACGCTACCTGCATATACGTACCTGCATGTATCTGTAACGTCGTGTTACCATACATCACGCGTGCGTATGAGTGTAAGATGAACCGGAGAAGACGCAGACTCGTCGGTATGGGTGAAACAAGTGGACCTGTACGCCGAAATCTGTATGCGTGTGTACGCGTGTGCAGCTCGAAAGTCTATGTAGAGGTTAGTCGTTAAAATCGTAGCTCGTAGATAACTATAGGATGATAGATTTTCTATAGGTCGTGCGCTGATTTGTCTATACTTGTGTAGACTGAAATCTACGTTAATGGAGTAGTCGTTGGTGGAAGAAAGATCGAAATGTTTTCTTACGAATTATCTCAACGCTGCAACCGCGTATGCGGATCCAGGTATAGAATGTATGATGTCTGCTGATCGGACTATCGTTACAATAGCGATTAATTTAGGCGGTCGATCTCCGGATATGTCCGTTGCGTGTAAGAAACGTTCGCGATGCTAAAACTTTGTCGAAGAAATATTTGTTCCGAAACGAGGAGAGAAACAGCGTGGCTGTTACGTTTAAGGAACATTAAAACGACGAAGGATACGTAAATCGAAAGTTGAGCGGGAAAAAAGGACAGATCCTGGGTCCTGTTCGTGCATTTATGTAGGATTTGTAGCGTGCACGCTGAATGCACATCCGTATACAAGTGTGCGCGCGGCTCGATAAGTTAGTAGGTCGCATGGACGAGAGACGTAGGTGTGCGTGAGCAGCGCAAACCAACGCGCTATCGTATCCATGGAGAACTGTGACTCGAAACGAGACTCGACAAGGTATGTACCTTGATCTTGACTGGATGCAAGGACCGTTTCGTTGTCGTCGTACGTTCGATATCGCATTGCCCCTATTTGCTTTCGCATTGTTCGCATTGCTGCCGCGTATTGAACCAACTTTATACGTACTAGGAGACTGTATATGGGAAAAGTTGGAAAAGTTGTACGTGTTTGCAAATTTTCCGTGAAACGTGTTCGTGCGATATATCGCGAGGAGGAAATATCGCAACAACTATAATTTATTTGGCTGTATGTATATAGAGACACAAACGTAGATTTGTACATTTTGATTAAAGAAGCTGTTAACGTAACGCGGCTTGTTAGTCCGGCACGCGGTAACGTAAAATACAGTTATACGATATAGATCGATACAGCGTAAACGAAAATATGTTTCCTTTGTACGTATTCCTATATTGTTACTCGATATTTAGAAATTTCAACGCACGTGTACGTTTAAGATCAAGTTTAGGCTATAAATTTTCGTATTCGTAGCGGTCGTATATTCCGCGATATACGTTGCATTTATTCGTTGTTCTGTTACCAACTGTAAATCCACTTTGTAAAATTATGGTACGTTTATAGGTTTCTTATTTTCTTCGCCCGTCGTTGTATATTTCAAATTGGAAGGAACGATTTATTTGTGCCGATCGGTACAACGAAATGAGGGACTAATTCTCCCGGTAAATAGAAATGTATTTCGGATCGAATCGTAAACGATTTTTGAATATCGGGTAGGTGGTTATAAGCACGTTTGCTGCCATCTGACGGGGACGTTCCGCATCGGACGTTGTTGCAAGGGAACGCTGAAAGATGTCCGGCGATCGTATATGCGGTGAATTTGCACGAATCGCTGTGCAATGAAATCGATGATCCTGGCCTTACGTTTGGTTTTTGCATTCGTGCAGATGCTATCGCGAAGGTCAAAATTTAAATAAACGGTCGCTCGTCGCACAGTGTGCTTAGAAATCTCTGTGCTTTTACTATGTAAGTAAGGCAAGTAACGCCGACACATGGTTAAAAGGATGTTTTATTATTATTCTTGCGACGAATTAGTATAGAAATACACGATAGGTGGCATAAATATATGTGTGTGTGTGTTGTCTTTATCGATTCAACTTATCGTAATTTGGTAAAATAGTAGCACTTCTATATTCTGTGCCACTAGCTTTCGATAGAAATTTTATACAAAGATATCTTCGTAAAGTAATATCTCGTAGAAATGATATTTTCATAAAGGAAGATGATAAAAAATTTCATAAAAAGATGAAGAAAGGTTAGGTTTGCGAGTTTTCCATAGAAATAATACAATAGTTATCGCTTCGTAAGGAATGATAATATACAATTTCTGTGTAACGTTTCAAAGATTTGACCCTGTGAAGGAATTCGCGATACCTATGGAGACGCCCGCGTCTCTGTCCTATCGATCGACCTGAAAATCCACAGCAGATGTGTATACCGTGAGGCGCCGTGATTCGCGTTTTCTGCCGGTTTTGCACGCGATCTGTAATCATCGAGCGACTCGTAGCGGTCACGACGCTTGACCGAATGCGAGTTTAAGCAGGTTGCCGCGGTTATCCGGGTGACGAAACGAAGAAAAGTGCAAGAGCTTTAGACTTTCAAGAATTGTTGTCTATTTTATTGGTCTTCGAATCTTTCTTGTACAGCAACGGTGACAATATATTTGGAATTCTTTCGCATCGTTAGTAGCATGGTACACGAGCGGTTTAGCGGTTCCATCTAGGATACACGATGTGTATCAAAGTGTTCGGTCCAAATTATTCTTAACAATTTATCTATAACAGAGTAAAGTTTTTTCGCTGAAAGTACGAAGAAACGTGCGTATTGTGTCGGGTATACGTATGGCAGGTTCCTATTTAAGAATCGTGTATTATAAATTTAAATGCGACGGTTCGAATGCTCGAATTATTATGTGCGATTAGCACCAAATACGATTTCGATCTGATTTTCGGTAAGCGCGAAGCTCGTGGATTTAAATTTAGCGTTACACGGTTTATCGCAACAAGGTTCAAGTCAACTTTATTATTCTAATCGTTCGAATCGAAAAGTTACGAAGGTTTTAGTTAGAAAATTTCTTCTATTTTTAAAATACGCGCAAAGTACAATTTTTGATAACGAAACTTTCCTTTTTGGCATTCTTAGCGTTTCTCCGGTGTATTTATAAAACGGAATATTCTTTTTTCAAAAAAATTTGTTTCCCTCTTTTGTGCGAATCTTTGTTATGTTTTAACGGTCAATTCTATGAAAATATTTGCCGAAAGCTTGGCTCTTTTAACGAACGATATACGTTTAGAAAAATATCGCTTCTATAGCACGCGCCGAACCCGTTTCACCGTTTTCTGTGCTGTAAGTACACGCTCGTAAGTCGATATAATCGTAAATAATTGTACCATGCTCCGCAAGAGTAGCCCGCTTAACGTTCAATTTGTTCATACTATAGCGGTGCAACTAACGATCCTTCGCGTCAAGCTGAACTCGATAACGACGGATCGGTAGTGTGGTCAACTCGACGGTTGATTTCGATTAAACTTACATCTTATTACACCGATTTCTTGAAAAATCGTTTAATCGTCGACAATTCGATAGAGCAACGTACGTGTATCCTCGCAAGTTCTAACGTTACATATTCTCAGGATAATCGAAGCCGCATTTCGTTTCTGTTAAATCAATAACACGGATACAACAGTTTACTAAAGACCTTTATCGATCGAACGAAACCAACTGTTCGATCATTATCTCTTGGTAAAGTTATCTATCGTTTCAAAATTCGTCCAACGAATGCGGCAACGTTACGTGTTTGTGATACGCGATGCACAGATTGGCCTGTCGTTGATCGATAGGTCGACGTGTCGCGCAAGGGCAAACCTATATATCTCAGAATTTTCGGGCTTTCGTCTTTCGTTCGTGTGTTTCTTATTTTTTTTATTTGGACCAGCTCTTAAACGATAACGCCTTGTTGGGCGAGCAATTGTTTCCTTTGATGAAGGCTCGGCGACTCTCCTTCCATCTCTGTCGACTTAACACCGTCCAACGACTTGGAGGTCTTTAAATTATTCAAAGCTTTCAAACAGTTGTTCGTAGTCATTTCTAAGGACTTGGAGCTTTTCAGCGACGCGTTCGCCAGTTTCTTTATAGTCTCTGAAATAGGACACTTGATGAAATCGGCTCTCTCCCTTTCCTTCTCTTTGATCCTCTGATTATTCTCCACGGTCGGCACAGAATCTTTCGATTCGACTTGCTCTTCCATTTCCACTTCTTCTTTCGTGTCTTTCGCGTCTTTCGCGTCTTTCGCGTCGTTCGCGTCGTTCGCGCCGTTCGCGTCGTTCGCGTCTTTCGTTTCTTTGGAATCTTCGTTTTTCGTTTTTCCGCTCTCTTCCACGTTCGATCCTCTCAGGACATCCGGTGACCCGGTCTGGTCTTGACCCGACTCCACGCCACCGTTATTGGTCTCTTCGTCCTCTTTGCGGTCGTCTTGGCCCAATAAAGACTTTGGCGGTGCCTCGACGTAACCGCTTTCGTCGCTGTCCACTTCCTCGTCCAAGGAGTCCAAAGTCAAGAAAGGGGAGTCGTCGTTTTGCAGCAAGTCGTGACTCATTCTGCCAGGATACTTTTCCATCACTCGTCTCTCTCTATCCTGCGGGTCGTCCAACCTGCATAATATCTCGCCTCTTGGTCTATAATCGACCACGTCGTCAAAGTCCTCGACGTACTCGAAATCGAACACATGCGACGCAGGATCCTCTATCTCTTCCTCCTCCTCCTCCATCGATTCGTCCTCTTCGTTCCGATGTGGAAACCTTTCACGGCTGGTATGCACCGTGTTTCGACGGTGAAAACGCGGACTTCCGGCACAGGTCATGAAGTTTGGCGAACCTTCGGAATTTCTTCGGGGACCTGCACCTCTTACGACCGCGTCATCCGAGAACATCACTCTTCTGTCTATTCGCTGTTCCGTTGTCTCACCTGTAATGTATGCGTGTTACGTTACGATAGCAAAAACGAGTAAACGTGGCTATAATAATTCATATCTCGAACGATCTCAAGTAATCTAGTTCCGATTATTTAGCCGAGTTGTTCCGTTTCCAGTTGCTCGAGTTCGAGTAACTCGACCCTGTATTTGTACTCGCTATATTTCTGTTACATTCATTTTAACGGTATTTAAATGGTGAAAACAGAAACAAGAGATTATCGATCTAGGTACTAGGCAAGTGGATCGTCGGAAGAAGATACCTTGGTACGTTTAAAATCGTTAGAAAGATTAGTCACAGCGGATAAACAGGTATATAAGAATTATATCGAAATTGGAATATCTGCAGAAATATCGAACAATTTGCTCAGTCGTTATGCTAATACGTTATACTAGCGATTGTTAGATAAGATAAACTTTATATATTAACGAAATGGTTTCAAGCGACTCGAATCGATGTAGGTGATCGATGCAGGGGATATAATCTGAACCAAGTTTAACCGACCTATATAGTTTATCCACGAAATCCAATTCGTTCTTTTCTACTAATCAAATTTTTCTCTGGTATCAGTTTCTAAAGTTCGATCCTTAACGATCTTCCTTAATTTTTAAACAATTGACTTGACGATAATTCGCTCTAACTATTTTTTAATGTATCTTTTTAAACGTATATGTCTTCAATTTTATACATATTTGAGAGAAAAGCCAAAATTGAAACAAATTAGCGTATTATATAGAAGTAAGTTAAAAAGGTAATTAAATCGAAAGAATTTTCGATTGGTTTCTAATGTGTTTTTGGGTTCCGATGAATGAAATTTCTATCGAGTGGCTCGGACATTTTTATATACCTGTAGCATGGTGATCTTCCGGACCTGGAGCTCTTTCTTCGCTGGTCGCGGTGCTGGCTGTTTCACACCCGCTCGAAATACTTCCGTTCTCGTCGGAAGATTCGCGATTCAGAGCATCGAGTAATCGAGCGAGCCTCCAGCTATCTTGATCTTGCCAACTGTGCGCCACGTTCTCTAGTGTCCTCAACTCTTCGAGGATCCTCTGTTGCTCTATTTCCTCAGCGACGATATCTTCCTCGATCGCTGATAATTTCGGCGCGCTTTTCGATCTCTCAAGGGGAGGTCGGTAATTTTGGCCTCCGATACTGAGAAGTAGCTTTCGTCGTGGTAAAGAAGGGTTCTCGTACAGAGCGTTTGCTAGCGATAATCTGAAAAAGAAAGAAAAAAAAACGATGTTCACAGTTTTAGAGATTTAGGTGTCCTCGCTTGGCGTTATCGCTCTTTTCTATAACAGATTAGCGGCGGATCGACTTTTTGATAATTTCAAATAATCGTTACGTTTGCTGGCGTCTCGATGCTTATATACGGAACCGTTTTTACCAAAAGTTAAAACACAGCGTAGTTTACGTGTTTTCTTCGAGACGGTTACTTATATACGGTCAGTGACAGTAGAGTCCAAATACACGTATCCATCGAATTTTGAGTATTTGGCTTTCCGAAAGAGAAATTACGCTTTGCTACAAAATTATTTATACTTGGAAATCGATGCAATTATCATTAGCGCATTTTCGATAAAATTATTCGAGAAATTACGAAACTTTTAGTTTCTTCGACAGCAACGGGAGATAACAGCACATTATTGTTAACAAATGTCAACGATAAAATGTATACGTAGCTTTTTATATTGTTCCACGTGGTTTTTCTTAGTAAAAGCGAAACTGAAGTGAAAGAACTTTACAGGCCTATCGTTTTTACTATAATATTCTATATATCAAAGGAATGTACTGCAGTCATCCGCATCTTTCGCGATCAACTGTATCGAAGCAAATATTGTTCATTTATTTTAATTTAGCGTAGCGTAGCTTAGCTTCCCGATATCCGGCTCAAAGTTCCGTCATTCGGAACAAACATCCGCAATTTGCGACAATCGATCGGGATTTTGATCGCGCCAAAACATAAATCTCTGATATTATTTAAGGAAAGGACGCTAGCGACTATCGTCGTGATCGTTTCTTTTTCGAAACGTTCGGTTAGATACGCGTTGTCGAACGATCGAATTTGACCTGAATCGTGACTCGATTGCTGCGATCGTGTTCTACGAACGCGACCCAAATTGTCTCTTCAGCGAGAGGTTACGGTCTTACGGTAGCTCTTGTCGACTGGCAAATGCCTGGCAATGCTGGCACACACACAAAGTGCATCTGATTTCCCCGCCGTCGAATTCCTGCGGGAATCCACTGGCCTCGATTTTCTTACGGTAAAGGAAGACGGGCTTCGTCGAACGTTCGAACAACTATCTACGATTCCGGCTACGTCTAATACATGCCGAGTATATACTGAACGTACACCCAACACTTTATTTATTTATTTTTACTTATTATCCATCGCAGGGAGAGACTTACGATCATTAAGGGGGGAAAAAAAGAGAAAATTGTACGCGTATAAGACGTTGTACGTAGCTGCTAATCGGGATTAAAAGGATACGATCGATAAATAAACAAATAGGTATATGTTAACGTTTCTCGGTTCGATGAAAGCAGTAATAGAAGGTTTTACTTGTGCTCGGTCCGACGATGATTTCAAACGTGAAATAAGAGACCGAGAGCAACGTATGCGTAGAACTTCTTTCCCTTATTGAATCGGGTACATCTTTTTCCGCGAGACAGAGAGAGTACAATGAGAAACAACCGTTTCGAATACGGTCGGTAATTAAATTCGTTCAGGAAAAGATAAATTCGAGTCAGGATACGTATTGGCGAATAATATAGTGAAAGAAGATTCGTGTACATAAACTTTTTATCGAAAGGGGAAAAGAACATTTATTCGATTTCTTTTCTTTTTTTAAGATGCTTCGTTTCTATGTAGGTACCTCTATAATTTGTATATAATTACTTATATATATATATATATATACCTTTTGTAAATTTGTCAATTTGGTTACACAGATAACGTAATTAACGTTCGATTCTGCAGAAACGACATATGTTTTTTGAGAAAAGCATTGGAATCGGAGTGTATGGTCAGTTCCTTTGGAAATGGATTCGAAGAGCGGCATTTCAAAGGTATGAAAGGTAACAACGGTTAACGAAGGCGTGGATAAAGCAGCCAACTATTTTCGCGTTATAAATAGACGTCATCGAAAAATAGATGTAAATAGCGACATGAAAGATCGTCTTAAACGTCGTTAGAAAAGACAGGTGTTGCAAAGGTCTTAACAGAAGAAGCGGAAGAGCATGCTCCCAAGTACTTGACACGAGAAAACGATATCGGATAGGAAAAATGTCAAAGTTGAAAGTGCGAGACGTACGACACGAGCGTCGATCGGCGGAATTGGAATAGGTCAGGCGGCTCTAACTGTACAAAGTTGCCGATGAGCTTCGACGTTGAAGCAACGTTAATAGCAGAGAAAACAGGAAAGTAAAAAAAAAAAAAAAGAAAACTTACTCCGTAAGTTCGTTTGTCAGGTGGAAAGGAATGGGAGTAGGAATAAGTGTAGACAACGAATAACGAGGACCGATCGGTGTGCGATCTCTAAATTTAAATTTGCTTGTTTCGACTACGACGATTTTCGACTATCGATTACTAGCTGCGAATCCGTTCGCGTCCTTTCGCGTAATTCTTTTCGACGCCGTTTCATCAGGCCGTTCTCTTTCGTACTTACGCGTAACACACGATCGATTTGCTTACCTAGCATTTTGTCTGGAGACCTTGTCCCGTCGGAATTCTAGGAGCGCTTGCTGTAACCTGGCGTTCAAGGTCGAGGCCAGCCTCCTGGCGGTGGACTCCTTGCTACAGAGGGCAGCGTGGCACCTGAGCTCTGGCCTCAACCTACGTCCTTCGTGCCGGTAGACCCAGACGAAGAGGCGCGGATGAGAAACAGGTGCCGTGCAATAGGTCACCCTATGCGCCCAGTACTCCGTCAAACCGTGATCCTTGGTCGTGGCGGTCAAGCCGCCGTTCGTGACCGTCAACCTCATCGAGACGTCCGGCCTGCTGCTGGTAACGTAATTGCGCCATAACGTTGACACTGGTTTCTCTACACAGCCCTCCCCTGCGATTTCAATCAGAGTTTCTCGTCAAATTATGGCGGAATTATTGCAACTGTTGCGTTTTATGTGCGCGAATAGGCATCAGAATTTTCTTATTCGACAGTTATTATTACGGTTATTACGACGACGTACGTAACGTTTTAGGAACGTTTTAACACTTTACCGACCGTTAGCGTTTCAACGGCATACGCACGTCCGACCGGCAGCTCAGGCGCGGATTCTTCCTGGCGCCGGCTCCGTTTCCATTTAGACTACTCTCCGATACCATTACGTTTTTTCAAATTGGTATAAAACTGTGGGATCTTGCAAAGCGGCGCCACGCCTCGGCAAAGTACCTTATAGCACTAAATAAGAAATTACTGCTCGAATAACGGGAGAGATTATCGGCGACAAAATGCCGATTAATCGGCTATCGGTCGGTAAAGTGTTGATCAAGCTCGGAATTATCGTATTATCGTAGCGGACGAAAGAACCGTGTTGCTGGCAGTCGCCTATTTTACGGTGGATATTTCATCGCTGCTTTCGTCAAACGGAACAAGAATATTATTTCGTAAAATTACGGTATTTAGTAATTTTAGTAATTAGACTGCTTATATCTAAACTTTGTTTCGAGTATTTCTGAGCGAGATCGGTTAAAAACGACGAGTCACCTCTATGACGATCTATAACAAGAAAAATATCGGATTTCACGTTTCAACGAGGTGTTAATACAGACAGGGCTTTTAAAAATTTCAGGCCGTTTCAAAATTTCTTTTTTCTTACAGACGTTTTATCGAACGTAGTTTTTCTACGTCTTGCTTTTAGGCTAGCAACGCGTGAGATTATATCAATTTTGCTATCGATCTTTTAATCTCTTTTAATCTCTCTTAACTCTTCTCGACAAATGCTTCTGTCTTTGTAGATACACACTGTATCGTACGTTTCAAAATCTATAGTCGTACAGTAGGCGTTGGAAAGAAGTAACCTGTTGTTTCTCGATCGTTGCGCCTCGCTCCTCTAAAACAACAATACTATTGGTTCCGTTAAAGCATTAGCGTATTACGTGTACTATTGGCATTGCAACTAGTTTCGAACCAAGATGTCTCTATACGTTGCGGAAGGTTGTTAGGTCGTTACGATCAAACAACGTAACAATCGCCTTACTGTTACCGCGTGCCATTATTATTCAATGTTTGTATCGCGGTATTATTAAGAGTGCCATCAGCGAGTAACAGTAATCGAGACAAAAGCTCCGCGTACACGAGTTTCACCGCTCGTTTCCGCGTACAATTACACGTAGTACAATTGCACGGTACATAATATCTATTACTTGCATTACAGAGCTCGAAACAAAGTGGTTCTGTTCAGGGTTAAAGCCAAGACGCGGTCTATATTCGCACGAATCCGAACGTAAAGCTATTCTTCGCTTCTTCTGCATGGGGTCACGATACGTCTCTGCTATGGGTTATGGGAAACGACGGGAACGATATTTATTATATCGCCGATAGCGATTTCTCAAAGGAGATTCCGAGTGTAAAGCTATCTACTACGTTGGAGTAATCGTAGGATATTGAAAGGAAGAGGAGGGACGGTTATAAAATGAGAACAACCGCGAAACAGGCAAATAAAAAGCGAATAGAAAGAAAGCGGTGGATGTGAACGGGCGGTATATCGATTTTCGAAATTGTCAGAGGCTGGAAAACGCCGCGATGTCCGTCCGCGGAGCAAAGCGACTTGAAACTTCGGGACGGTCGATGATATCTTTGAAGAAGTGGCTGGAAGAAGCGTAAGAAAGGACGGCGAGCGGTCGTTACCACCGAATGCCTTGGCGCGTGTACGCCTCGACTAGACGGGCATAGACATTCCAGCTTCTAGACGCGTACGGAATACACAGCGAGGGAACTAAATCGAGGAACAGACATATCCTGACCTTCGATACAGTTCGATTGGCCGTTCTTCGTTCGTTGCTCGGATCGCGTTACCAATTTAGAGATACAGGAAACGCCAGTAGTAGTACAGTTACTTGGAGTAAAGAGAGCGATGGAAGGGAGCGCGTGAGTCGCGAAGAAACGAACAGGACAACGACAGGGTGCGACAACGGAGGTAGCGATAGCGGGTAAACGTCGCCACGAAGTAACCTGCTCTCTTCCAACAGAGTAGAGATGGCTAATTGCGAGCCATCGGGTCATCGCACCACTAACTAAACCTGACCCGCATTCTCTGTAATATTTCGCTACGCCGTTTCCTTTTGCTGGTTCGCCGTATACGAAATACGATTCGCGCTGCGCTTCTTGCTTCCTACGAGTTTTATTTATTCCAATGGAATTTCTGATAACGCTCGATCGAATTAATTATCGCCGATCAAATCCTATCGCGTATATTCCGATCGAACGAAATTTAATTAAAACGTGAATTGCTGTTGTACGTGTCGGAGAGGAGAGACTCTAGCGCGTTAAAGTAAGAAGAAGTCGCTTAACACTTCGGTCACCCTGCCTACGCTTAAACTTTTAAGCTCCTAGATTGCTTGTTATTTAAGACAGTTCAAAGTCGATTCGTAATCGCTTTCGGACTCGACTCGATTTTCTATCTCTTTCGCGAGACTTGCAATTCCTCGTTAGAAAATTAACTGTACGTGAACGATAATATTTTAAGTGGCTAATAATGGACAGAGCTCGAGAGAATTGATACCTCGAACGAACGAATAAAATCTATCTTTAGGATATTTTATCGATTACGCTTACGATAAAGAAAAATATCCGAGACAATGGCACGATAAAGATAAATATGCGAACCACGTGTCAAATCCGTTATTTCCTTGGATTATGATCACGATAGAAACGTATTTGAAACTAGGGAACGACAACGGCGAAAGAATAAATAACGTAAAACCTAGCCCCAACCTCGATGCACGATAATGCATAGAATGTATCGAGAATGACTATGAAAGTCTAAAGCGGAATTAGTTAACGGAATTAGTTAATCGGTATAAAGGGTATATAGAATCGGATGGAAATTATTTTCATGACGTACGATGCTTCGAAGAAAGTACGTATCACCGATGTTCCATCTCGGAATTCTTCTTCGAGCTTTGCAAACTTGTATACCTTAGGTCAGTGAACTCGTCTGGGACCGGCTAGGCTGAACGTCTAATTAAAAAAGGATACGTAGATCCGTTTAAAAAAAGTAGCATTTGCCTTGAGTATTTTGGTGGTATGTCCGCTTACGAAAGATTTATAAATAATGCTGCATTTTAGCAATACTCCTATGCAATGATTAAAACGCGATAGCCTATATCGCGTGTAACTACGTTCATCCGTATTTGCTAATTCAATTAATTGCATCTACCTACGTATATTGATTAAATTGCCAATTAAATTGCTCGTTACGTAGATTATTTCGTGTTGTCGTAATTAGATTCTTCGATCCTGCACAACTGTGTTTCATATATCGATTTGATAAACGAATTCGTAAGTAAGATGTAAGTAAGATGTACTTAAATTGATTAAGATGTAATTTAAAGTTAAGCGATGTTGCTGGTGGCTATAATAGAAATTATCACGCAGCTCTATCTTTGTTCGACGATAGCAAAACGATTATGTTTTAACATACGTTGAATCAATCGATAGAACGCAGAGTATTACAAATCGTAATAGGCGTGTGAATTTTGTCCGTTTAAATAAAATATGTATGATTCTGCGTTGCAAAAAAAAAAAAAAAAAAAAAAAAAAAAAAAAAAAAAAAAAAAAAAAAAATGAAAAATGACAAACAAAGTAAAATAATTGGAGTGATATTACTATTTCAACAAGGAAATGATTTTAATCATCTTGACATGAATTTTGATCGATAAATATTATTAGCACCTATATAAGAGCCGACTTTCACCTTACGTAAAACACTCCGCTTTCTCGTTAATCTAATAAATTCACCGAAAATTTCATTTTCACTTTCCGCGAGGCAAAGGAAAATTAATTGGAAACGAAAAGGGAAGGAACGAACGAACTGAAAGGGAATACAACCGGATAATAACGTTTATAACGAGAACAAAGTACATCGATGTTCTACCGGATAAGTTAGAATTGTAATCAAATATATTTTGATCGAGCAAGTATGCGACTTTTGAGTAAATTCAACGCAGCGTTTCATTTACGGCGTTCTTTTCGGTAAATTTACATCGATGAATCGTATTTCTGAACGCTACGATCGACGCGGAGAGAAACTCCAAGAATCTCTTTCGTACTTTTTCGTTCCATTTTCTATTTTCGCTGGTTTCTCGGTGTTAGATCCACGCGAGTCTTTCGTCTAGATGCATATCGAGATGAACATTTAACGCTGTCCTTTCCGATTAGATCTTCGCTGCTCGGATCGACTTGGCCGTGTTACGCGTCTTGCGGTGAAAGTAGCGTGAACTGACTTTCAGTGGGCCAAGAAGTGGAAAACTCGAATTAACAGCAACGCGATTAACGCAAACGAGTAATAATGGTACGAATAACCGTATTTTCTTTCGTCTATACCCTGCGATTTTATAAATTTCGAAGAAACGAAAGCGCCCGCTTTATCCGTTCGTAGCGCTCGCACCATTCGTTTCGCCGTATGATTTTTAATAGGTTCGTTTATTTCGTAACGTATAAGGTGATCCTCATAAATATTCATGTAGTAAAATAGAAGTACGTGTTACAGAGTACGAAGCGTAGCAGCTAGACATTCCCAAGACATAAAATATAAAGAAACGGATGATCGTTTCGATAGATAAGCTTGATCTCGTTTTAGAGAACCTGGTCTCCGATCGGATTGGATGTTTCGCGCGCAACCATGTCACGGACATTTCGAGATCCATGAGTTTTGACTATGGTTATAGCCAGGATCGATCGAGATCGCGAATAAAGAAGAAGCAATCGGATCGGAAAAACGGTGCAGCTGTCGAGGAGTCGCTGAAACGATTAACTTTCGTGTTAAAAGTGGTTGGCGATTGAGGGGTTCGGTGGAAAAATCGTTCAGCTGGCGGATAATTACGAGAAACGATGCGCAAGATTTTCTTACGTATACACGTTACGAGTATGTTTAAAGTGCGAGCATACGGTTTACCTTACAGTTTAATTTTATGTGGATTTCGTAGATAGATAAGTTATATCTTTTTAATACGCGTTATTTCGTTTCTATCTAAACGAAACTATACCACGATTATATTTGAAATAATTAGAATCGACCTGCTTAAGGTTGATTCGCCTTTGTATAACTTATAGTTTTATAGTTATTGAAATTTTTCATTACAAAATTACTCGATTAGAATTACGAACGAATCGGTGTTTGAACAATCGGTGATGGAATTTATGCGGTTTCGAAAACCTGCTGTTTTCGAAACGAATAATCGGTAACGTTTAGTTCGATCTCTCTAATGCTTCTTTGTATGCGCACTTTGTACGTAGTCTTGTACGAGAAACAAATGAAATCAAAGATAGACGTTGATCCGTCGGATGGTCGCAAAATAATTAAGGCTTTTAATAATCGATATCTCGTTTGAAACTTTGTAACGTAAATTATTCGTATATTCGATCATCAAATTCATTCGTTCGTCGCGTTTAACGCGCTTCGTTCGCCGGCTACTTTTACCATCGACGTTTTTCTGTATGCAAATATCCTGTCGTTAATATAAAATCACTCTGTGCCGATTAAAAATACTTTTCTTTTCGTCTAAAAGAAGACTAAAAGAAAGAGTTTTGCGTTTCCTAGTAGCGGAGAATAATTAATCACGTGTTCTGTTATTTTAAGAGACTCTGACTACGAAACCAACGAAAGTCTTCCACGATATCTTTATGATCGCAACATTGTAACCGTATCGATGCTTTTGTCACCAACGAAACGATCATCTTCTTCGTTTTACGACTCTTTGAACGTTCTACAGTTGCATAGAGTATGTATAGTTGCAAACAAAGTGGTTCCAATGTAAATAACAAACGAGTTAATTATTTAGAAAACAATGCGATAAATATTTCATGATTCGTAATTACGCGCAAAGTTTAGTTTCTCGTTGCTTTCGTTACATCAAGCGGTTAACCGTATAACGTTAAATTCTTGATTTACGTGAATACATATTCTCGCACTATGAAATTCAAATTTTTCTCAGCCGCAACATGCAACAGAATCCAATTAACTTGAACGTTTCATCCGACATTCCGTGCATATTTCGTTCGTTTCGAAAACTGCGCACTCGAAACAAGTACGAATCTTAGGTTTCCTAATTAAATTCAACGCGGTTTCTACCGCATCGTTTACAGTTTTACGGTTTACGGTTTACGATATTCCTCCGATTTGATCGTTCGACTTACCAAATTCGAAAAAAAGAAGAAAACTGTACAATTAAGAGAAGAATTTTCGAATCCTAAAGCCGGTGACTTTTGAAAGTTTCGAGTAACGAAATTACTTTGTTATTTTTTTAATATTTTTATAAAGTATCCTCGTTTCTTTGCCATTTATGGCAAGCGCCGGTAAACGAATATCCCGATATTTTCTTTACCCGTTGTTTACAACGATTTCAGCCACGTGCGGCGATTAAACTCGTACGAGTTTTACCTGAGAAAACAACATTTCGTATGCATCGATCTGACAGAAATGGCGAGCGATTACGAAACATCTTGCCATTCGGATAAGTCGAATCTCGGTTGAACACAATCGACAAAAGTGAACCGTGCGAGCAAACGATCGTAAAAATCCGAGCCATTAGGCTATTCTCGCTTCTCACAAACGGATTAGCGGGTTTTCTTACACGTTCTCGTTTATGCTGGTTTCTTACGCCTCTATCATTAGCGACTTCATCTTCTTCACACCGCCGATAACATTCGTCATTGTCATTTTTATGCTCCGGTGGAAATTTTCGTTTGCTCGAGTATCGCGATATACGTACTATGCATGTATGCGAGTACAAAGTCTTGGAACTTGCTAATTATCTTTATCGCGTTCCGCTTATCGCCTAACTGTTACGTCAATAGCCATCCCAGGATAGCCAGGTGCCCAATCGAATACATTCGGCGGACGTTTCTTTGAAACCGCCCGAATTCGTTACTACTTATTAATTGAAAACTGCCCATTTGCACGAATATCATGCGTATCGTCTCTTTTCGAACGAATAAAGGCGTTTACGGTGCTGCGTAATTGCTGCGTAATTGCTGCGTAATTGATCATAGAATAGATCGAGTCTTTCCGTTGGGAGGATTCGGGCGACGATTTTTTTTTGTCCAGAGATTACACGAAGAACGTCGAGACATATCTGGAAAGGAAGTTTCAGGCTGTCTGCCAGTTCGAGATAACGATCAACGTGCGTGTATAAATTTGTAAGATTCACGATCGATGGATCGACCAGATGGTTAACCGGATATCGAACAACGTTGTGCATCTCGGCATCGTCGGCGCAAGGGTTGCTTTTATTTAATTTTAATTGGAATAATGAAAAAATGATAAGCGTGTAAGTAATCGCTAAACTCCTGTCAAAGTACAATCGCGAGACGACAGATTGCTCCATCGTTCTCCGTTTGTTGCGTCGTCACGTACAAGCTTTGTATTCGCCCCATTCTTCGCATTCCGTACGATCATGTATAATAGTGTACGTGATTGTTACAGCCTGTACGATTCGTACGAAATTTTGCAACGAGCTTGTTTAAAATTTCCAGCGATACCTGCCGTTAGCCGTTTGCTCTACGACACCCGTTTCAGTTTCACCCGTTTTTGCAAACACGATGTCGTCGCAAGAATGAAAGCAACGTGCACTGCAGGCGTAAATTCGTGACACGAGTGAAATCGGAATAGATTTTACGGCTTAAAAGAGGACGAAAATTAAGAATATGGAAATTGCGTTGGAGACTCAACTTTTAACAAAACGCGGTTCGAAAGCTTGTCAAATATACAGTAGCGGACAAAAGATTAAGACGAAATGGAAAAAATAAATAATTGATTTACTTTCCATAAAAAATATAAATACAGTGTTCTACATTTGGTATTAACTAATTAGGCATTTGTTTATACACTTACAAAAAAAATTTCATTTTGATATTTTGCTCAGTAGCGAAGTTACAAAAAAAGGAACGAAATCTGTATAATATTTTGTCGGTCAAAAGTTTAAGACTACACAAAAAATATTAAGTTTTGGTAAAAAAATATGCACAATTTTTGTTTAAATTCAATATTTTGTCCAATATCCGTTATTTCTTATCACTTCGGTACATCTTCTTGGCATTGAATCTATTAATTTTTTACATTGATCTACCGTAATATTACTCCAAGCTGTTTCAATTGTAGAGTAAAGTTCATTCAAATTTTTCGGTTTATAACCTTGTACTGTCTTTTTTATGATGCTCCACAAGTTCTCGATTGGATTAATATCTGGTGATTGGGACGGCCACGGCAGCACGGTGATATTTTCTTCTTGAAAAAACTGTTTCACAACCCGAGCCGTGTGCTTCGGATCATTAACATTTTGAAAAATAAAATCATCACTCATATTGTTGCGTGCAAAAGGTAACATTGTGTTCTTGAGTATGTCCTTGTATTGAAAACGGTCCATAATTCCATTGATACGACATATCGGACCAGGGCCGCTTCGAGAAAAACACGCCCACACCATAACGTTGCCACCACCATGTTTAAGGGTTTTTAAAACGCACTGTGTTTTCAAACTTTCGCCAATTCGACGTCTAACGTACCGTATCCCGTCAGAACAGACGCGATTGAATTTCGATTCGTCAGAAAACAATACCTTTTGCCAATCTTCACTTGTCCAATGCTTATGAGCTTTAGCAAATGCAAGTCGTCTTTTTCGATTCCTAGAACTCAGCAGTGGTTTCTTTTGGGGTTTTCGTCCTCTTAAGTTAAAGTCTTCTAATCTTCTCCTAACAGTTCTAGCACTAATTTGTGTATCGTTTTCATAGTTTATCTCCGCAGCAATATTATTTGCACTACGAAAACGATCCTTTTCGCTCAATCGATGAATCCGGCGATCCATTTTCGGTGTTGTTTTCCGTGGTCTTCCGTTTTTCGGTTGATCGCAATACATGCCTGTCTTTAAACATTTATACCAAGCTTGTTTACAAGCTGTTTCTGACCTGTTCACTATATTTGCTATTTCGGTGAAGGTTTTACTTTGCTTTCGCAGCCTTACGATTTGTTCCCTTTCGTTTTCAAGTAAATTCTTTGATTTACCCATAGTCTGTTCCTACCTAAATGAATTTTAAGCAATAAAAGGTACACTAAACAATGATTTTGATATTCCAGAATCAAAATGTTCAAAAACTGTACTCGTACTCACGTTTTACACAGATCGTCTTAAACTAATGTCCACTGTTTCCAAGTGCTAGGCGGTAACTAACTGTTGTAACTCCTACATTGTTTGTATTTAACAACTGACTGTCTGAGGTTACGAAGGTCAAACATACAGCTACGTTATTCCAAAGAGACAAACCGAATAGAAGAACAATATGCGTATAAGATGTTTGTAATCCGGTTTACAAATCATCGTCTTAAACTTTTGTCCGCTACTGTACGTGTGTTCGTTCGACTAATTCTCGACTGGACAGCGAAGTAAAATTCTTTCGTCCAAAGTCTTTGACAAAATGATCCTCGTCTTCTTCTATCGTACTCTTTAATTTAATCGTTCTTTTACTAAATACACGTTTGCGATAAATATGTTGCAGTTTCTACGTATATATACGTTGTCAGATTCGTTTAAAACGTTACTAACGTAATCGTGCCAGTCGCATCTCGTTACAGTGCCAAAAAAGTTTGACAATATTTTGTATAACGCACGCGATGTACTCTATAAGATAGAATGGAACGTCTCGTTGAAAGTAGTCGACGCCTATCGCGTTAGTATTGGTAAAATTTCAAGCAGATCTGAAGATGTACATGCAAGTTACAGGGTATTCGTTTAAAGTTTTTATTGTTTGAACGTTCAATTATTTGCTATGTTATAGAGAGCGTCCCGCGTTGGCATCGCAAGATTCTGCGTATGAAAAGAGTAAAAAAACGTTCGTACAGACAGATGCCCTGTTTGACGTAGTTGGCCTAGTTTTCTTCCTTGACAAACTGTATCTGCATACCTCCGCGAGAGATGTTCAAAATGACCTCTTTACGTCCGAACAGTCTTACTCTGTCCGTTTCTCGGGCTACCGTCTTGACTTTTCGCGAGTCTCGGTCGATTCTCTCGCAAAGCATCTCGATGCCGTCACATTTTATTTCGACGCGAAGCTTGCCGGAGAACTTGAGAACAAGGTCGAGTAGGACATACGTTTGATTTTTTATCGTTTTCGTTAGTTCCGTTTCGCAGAATCCACCGCTGAAGCGGCTGCCCGATACATATACACGATGACACGATAGAGCTACGGGACACCCGACATACAGCGAGAGCACTGATCGCGATTAACTTTAAGATCGCTATTTACGCAGTATACTAGTAATTTTTCATCGAGCGTATGCGTTTGCAACAAACGCGTTGCAACTTCTTTTCGAGATTGCTTCAAACTCTACCGTCGTAATCGTGATAGTCGTGTCACTCGTTGCGGTGCTAACGAAATTTCACGCGATTTCGTACGATGCGTATGATAGGTGGATAAAAAATGGATGAAAATTGGATAAAAAAATTCTGTGGTAAGCGTTGGAATACTACTATACACCGTGGGTATAGCGATTTTCTGCCGAACGCGTATCGTACGATTCTCGACACGTCGAGAGAAAGCAGCGGCAACGGCGTCGTTGACAATGATCGTCACGATCGAACGAACCAACGACGCGAGGTATCGCGCTGTTGGTATCGAATCGCAAGCGGAAAAACGGACGATCTGGAACGACGCGGAACAGGAAGCGTCGCTACGAGAGAGCCGGTCGGTTGCAGAACGAGTGGTATAGCAAAAGTATATACGACCGCTAGGCCGTAACACTCTGTTCGGTATTATCCAATTAAAGGTAATGCTAGCAACCCGTTAATTTTTCTTCCGTTAGACGTCGGCCATTTTGCCGACCGGCCTCGAGTTCATCGTGTTTTCGAGAAAATGAGAGCTACGGCCTGCTACCGGCCCGCTACCGGCCCGCTACCGGCTCGCTACCGGCTCGCTACCGACCGACTCGACGCCCGACAGGACGCGACACGACGGTGCCACGCAACTGCTCCCGCCACGTTTCCCTTCCTAATGGCATCGTGCTGCAGATGAAAAATCCGCCTTTGCTTGGTCAATCGTTGTGACCTGGATGGTCAATCTATCGCTCGAATCAGCGGAGCTAACCAACTGCCACGATCCAACGATCCAAATGACGCAGATACGGATCCACGTAACGAGACTCACGTTGCAATTCGATTGCAACGTGGTAGGGTTATTTCGACGACCTACGCTTGTTACTCGTACTACTACTACTACTACTACTAATAATAATAACAATAATAATAATAATAATAATAATAATAGGCGAACTATCTCTCGATGTAGACACCATAAAGATATCGGAGTTCGATTGGTTCCCGTTTCCCCCTTTTTTACTATTGTTCGGATTATTCGACGCTTCGAGTTTCGAGAAATCGTATTCTCTTCCGACTAATCAACATGGTAAGAAGAACGGAACACTGGAACTTTCAAACCTCTCGAAATTTCTGTAAACTTTGTGCCATTTCTGTGACTGAAAACTATCGACATCCAGATGGATAATGGGCAATTTGTATCGATAACCTGGAAGAATCTTGCATCGACGCGAGCTTTTCTTTGTGTTTTATATTTGTTTAATAACGATCTTACGAGAGCTTGCAAAGTTTCGTACTTGGGCATCGCGAATCTGAAAGTCAAGTTTCCAGCCATCCGTACGGAACAACAATAGGAAATGAAAACGCGAAGAACTGTAAATCGTCGTGTCTCGAGTGTTTGCGACCTTTCGTTCGTGACGCACTTTTACTAGCGTATTTTCCAGTACCTGTTCGCGGTATCTTTAATGGAAAGTTAATGTTTTACGATGATACCGTAATCACGAGCGTTAAATCAAGTATCGAGCGCATGGATTTGAAAGATAAGCTGATAAGTAACTCTGTCAAAAATGTTTTACTCGACAGAAGGTAGATGATACACGGAATCCTGTGGCGATAAGCGAATGTACGATTCGAACGTTTTAAAATAAATAAAAGATACCGACGGTGAACGAACAAGCTTGAATCGTGTTTGATAATATCACGGAGATATATAACGGAACAATAGTAGGAGAAACGGTATAACAACGGTGGTATCGATAAAGGCTATAGCCTTAAAGGAATAACTAGAAGGAATTGCGTTATGAATTTCACGTTACGACGTTAAAGGTACACTGGTATTCGACGTTAAAAGGCGATAATTTTGAAAACTGATCGACGATTTGCTAAAACGTATCCACAGACATAGAAAGCAATTTATTTTTGTTTCGGTTGTTGCGCGAGTGCTGTCGCGGGTCGTCTTGTTCGATCGACGGCATTCGCGTTTCGTATCGCGTAGATTCCACCTAGTTCGGTTCTTGTCGCTCTACGCCTTTTATATCGAAGAATTGGGGGGAAAGGAGCAGCGCAGCTACAAGGAATCCGTGTCCGTGATTCTTGCATCGTATTGGTCTCGAGCCTTTCGGAGCGTCCAAGCCGAGCAGCGTACAACCGTGCGAATAAGGGAATTCGCGCGAACCTGACAGAAGCAAGTAGACTAAATAGCGAGTAACTAGACTGTTACTGTTAGCGCGTTTACGGATTTGTGGGAAATTGAGAGGTGCAAAAATGAGCGGAATACTCGTGATATGGAAAAGTATGCAAAGTACGTGACATTCGAACTCGAGTACGGTGTAATCTACGACGTGCAAAGATCTAATTATACCAACGTTCTACCGTTCGAACATTTCATTGGCCGAACGTTCTACGAAATCGAACGATATTTTCCTTTTCGCTATTTCATAGCTACTCCTTCGCTGTTCCTTTCCGCGATCTTACATCTTTCCGTATCTCTGAAAATATGGGAACATCAACGAGCGAAAAAACATTCTTACAACGTTTTAGACTTTTGATCTGCGAAATTTCGTAAATAAGATAATCAGGCAATGAATTGATACCAACGATATGAAATTATCAGGCTGCAAATCGTCTCTCTGGTGGTAATAAACGACGGAGATCGTTATATCACCGTTCGTATACAGCGCATTGTATGCGTTATAGATCGGTGTACGTATTTATTTTGAAACGCAAAACACTAAGTTGCTTGAATAGTGGTTTGTTAACGACATTTTTACGCTTGCTCGTCGCCCATAGATACCGCAGACGGTGCACGATTAGTCATGCGTCGAATGAAATCTATTTATTATCCAACTATATCGTCGATGAAACGACCATTAACGATACGGCAAAGTCCATCCATCTATCCAAGTGTGAAAAAAAGTAAGTTTCACTGTCGCGTAGCATTTTAATGGGTAAGAATAACGGATGTCGTTTCGTAATTTAAATACTCGAACGTACGATAAGTACGATAAGGTGGTTTTAAATATACCGATCAGGGCAGCAACCCTTCGGATATGTCGTGTTTTTCGAACCCAAAGAGGAATGTTTGCGAGCTTTTATTAAAATTGAAAGGAAACAAGATTTATCGCGCGATATGTCGAGTATATCGAGTTTCTATCCGACATGTATATATTTCTAGGTACATCGACGAAATTTGATAAGCTGAAATTATTATTACATCGTCGATGAATAAATCGCGAAATGTTAAAATATTCCAAAGAATATACGAGCATTTGGTAAGGTTGGAACGGAAGTTTAGCCAATTAACAGGTTAAATCACGAATATTATGGAATATCGATATCTTTCTTACACACGTGCAATTGAAATTTCCATTATTTACGATATACCCACGGATAAATAAAGCAACTATATGTACATTCCATTATTGATATTTCATATTTTCTATCTAAGGCTTCAAAGATTGTTTCTTTTCTACGCTTTCGAGTATCGCGGACAAACTTTGCCTCTGATTTTTAAAAGCAGATACGCATGGACGGGCACGCAGGTAGGTTCCTTTTGATCCAATCTTGATATCAAACCTCGAATCTTGTCGCAAGCTTCCAACATTTCTTCGGATTTAAAACTTTTTAGTCAAATTATATTTATGATTCTTCGGTGGCGTTTCGAAGCATCTCTTCTTTGTACACCCGTCTTTTATCGACCTTGATATTCGCGATAACCAGCGGTCATCCGTATCGTCGTCGATATTCTTACAGGTTAGGCCGTGGAATGTTTGGCCAGAATCAAAAGTTGACCAGATGGTTGCTACGAAGTTTAACTCGAGTCGACTTTGTCTTCTAAACGGAGAAGCAACGTGACTTCGTGGTTATTGAATTTTTCTATTATTTCTCGACTGCGTCGAATCGTCTCGAGTTTTTCATTGTCTCCGACGCATTTCGAAACACGTGCCGTTGCGAAACAAAATTAATGCATTTCCCCTGCACTCGTTGCACCCACGGATAGATAACGATTTCCAGGTAAAAGTAGACAGAAATACCTTTCGATCGTCCGTGGATACGCGTAAAATGAATAACCGCGTCGATTTGTCCACGTTGTGCAACTTTGCGCGAACAAATTCTTGCAAGAATCTCTGAATAAAAAGAAAGGACCGTCGACGATAAAATCTAATTCCCACGATATTTTCAATTCTCGTTATCCTCGCTTCCAGTCATATATGCGCAGTTATTAACGTAACCACGTTAAAACCTACTAAACAGATATATGGGTCTATGAATTTGAAAAGCAGAGGGAGCAACGTCTATTTTCAATGTTTTTATCGGTTCGCGTCAGATAAGGTTAAAGATTCGCAGGTTGATTAAAAAGAGGTTATATCTACGTTTCGTTGGAACGAGGCAAAGTATGATTTCACTTTTGCTACGGCTAAAAATACACCGTGTTTTCTTCCTACTGTATATGTAATATCGCGCACAGTTACATACAGTGCATAGAACGAACAAAGTATCTGGATAGCGATAATGCTCCAACGTTTCTCGTTTTCATAATAATTAAAACGGATACTTTCCCCGATATTCCGATATTTTACGGTTGCCCGCGACTCGGAACAAACGAACGCATCGATACGTATAAAACGATGATTTTTTTCCCTGCCATCTTGCTTATACCCGATGAAAGGACAAACTAGGTATTACATATTGCCATGCGCAGATCATTTTCAATTTGTTCGATTCGAACGAGCCGTTCTAATACCGGATGATAGATAATAAACCAACGTGACACGGTTCGATCTATCTTTCTCGTTTAACGTTATATCGACAAAGTTACAAACCCCCGACAGCCTATCTAACGCAGTCGAATTTACCGAATTTTATTTCTTCGCTGGTAAACGAATACCGATATTTTCCGTCTCCCTCTGTAACGTCGCACGACTTGAGATCTACACGAGTGCATAGTCGTTTTATCAAATCTGCCCATTACTCTGTCATCGTATTCTACCACTGTGCCATATTGACAATAAGTTATCTCTACTTGTATCGAAACTTATTGGTATCTAGTTTACAAACGAAAGCAACGTATCGAGATTCGATGGCAATTTTACTTCTTACGTAGAACAAACCTAGGTCCTAGAGCCTAGATCCTAGATTCTAGATTCTAGATTCTAGATTAATAAGCAGAGTAAGAATAGAGCTGAAATAAGATATTCGATCGAAGAGAAAATCGGCTATCGTAAGAGTAATGATTTAAAGAACAACTGACGATTGCGCGATTGCGCTCGTACTTTAACGAAACAAGTAAGTAAACGAAAGAGAATTTTCCTCTTTCGTCGCTTTGCCGTACCTATTATCACGACTCGTCTAGAGTTACCGTTTACGGTAGACGAAGAACCGCGTTTCGAACAAGATTACAGAAAGTCAAAAATAATGATATTCGGTTGCATCTATTTGCATTCTTGTCGAAACTGGCGCGAAGGTCAGCGAGAACGAGTTGGAGGCAAAACTGGAAGCTGTTAAATCGAATAAATTGAACGACGGACCGGTGCTACACAAGTATCGTTCTATAAACTCGGATTTTACGGTATCCGTTGAGAAAAGTAAAAACAAATTTGATCGACGTAGCTGTTAAAATTAACGTTAACGCTACAAAGGACGATAATTTATCCGCATATTTGCAAGAAACCTCGAATACGTGTTCCTTTCGCTTTAATATTATATCGGCATTCACGGACAACAGATCGATTCGTTCGAACGTCTTTGCCGTGTTTCTACAAAGAAACACATTTTTTTAACGTTCCGAGAAAATCTTTTACGCGTAAAATCGGAATACAAAAGTGTGCGTTTCTTTTAACGTGAAAGTAAACGAACTCCGCGTTTCGTATTTAACATTTTCTTCCTCGGTCGCCTGTGCGAATTCGTATCCTTGTAAACGTAACTAAAAGATAGAATTTAAACGGATATTCGTGTCCGTCTACCAACCGTCGTATCACGTACAGTCGACAACGACTGCGCGACACGAATTTACCGAAATACCTTTAGATATAATGAAGGATAAAACGACAATAGTACGATGATAACGTTAACGATAATAGAAAATAAACGTATCGAATTAGGATGTTTGAGAAAAGTCGACAAAGTCTCGTTTAATCGCGTTTAATGGAAAACATCAAATGGAAATGAAATGAAAATCGTCCCTTAATTGTACGCTACGGTAACCACGGCCGTATTTTCGTTCAAGTTTTAACGTTCAAGTTGTAAAACGCAATTGTCATTTTACTTTTGATCGATAAGCGCGAGATATTTTTCTAACGAAAACTAAACAGATATATGTGGAAGTTTAGATATTATAACGAGTTAATATTTGCATTTTTGCATCTTCGAATATGGCAGAAACACGGGAGAATCCGCAGTTTAGTAACGAAAGAGCCCGATATGCCGATGCGGAGTTCATTTCGTGGCTATTAATTATTAATACCCGGTAAAACCACCTTCCACGCTATTAAGATGTTAATCGCATCTCGTGATCTCTAGCGGGTGAAAGTATCGGCGATCGTGTTACAGTCGATTAGTTAAATAATTTTCTTTCCGAGTTTCTGGGAATGGCGACAGGCGGTGGATTTCGTGAAAAGCAGCTCGAGGAGAACGACGGGGCTTTTACTACCTTCCGTAAAAGGGATCGAAGGAGGTTACGAGTGTCTGCTAGCCAGAGTCAGCCGAGAATTAATTAATCGCGACGAAATAAGCGGTTGCGAATAAACGTACCGTAATAATGGTGTTCCCGATGATTAAGGCCGACCCAGTCCGAAGCAAAGGTATGTAGAGAAAGTAGGAGTCCCCTCCTATCGGGATTGCAGATTGTACTCTGTATACGCTTGTCGTTGTACCGCGCGATATCCAAGTACTCGTTTCTTTCTTTCTCTCTTCTGAATCTCTGGCTACAGCGGATGCAATTCTTCTTCTCATTGATAGACCGTTTGGATGCCAAATGCATCCGAATAATAGAATATTTGCACGCCTAGTAGATACTATGGGAAATATCGTATCTCGAATTGTGCGCAGCGAAGGTGGCGAAGGATGTTTTCTTGTTAACATGCGCCAAAGTTATCGTTGTCTCAACAGTTTCTATTTCGTTACTTTTTAAGTAGATATAATTGTTCGGCGAGTAAAATTCGTTTCGTTTATTTGCTTCGTTAACCGGTAACTGGTGCACGCGCGCGCCAACTTACGATAAATCCCAGTCGAACGATTTATTCGTATCGAACGCTGGCGGTATCAACGGCTGGAGTACACGATCGGGCTGGTTAGTAGACGTTGACCTTGCACGGCTGCTAACTGCTACGAGTACGTATTACGCGCTTCCGTCTGGTCGTTCACGCGTCTCGGACTCGACGATTCAGAAATACGCGAGCTCTCCGCGCGTCTCTGTCGTCTCTCGACGTCTCTTTGATTCATCCGTGTCGGGTCAGGCACCTTTCTCCTGACGCGATTAATTAGCTGCCCTGCCGATTACAATTTCCAACCACTAGGCTAAAAAACATTTATGCAAGTTCGCATCTTTTTAAACCGACTCTTCTAACCGAACACTGGATGTTTATGCTTTGCTTTCGATATTTTCCGTAATAATACGCATATAAACGTATGCCTTGCGCTATTGCATCTTTTAATTTCCCACGAACGAACGAGCGTGCACAGTCTGCTAATAACGATAAATGGATATACGTCGTTTCGCTTATATACGTAGACGCGAACCGAGTGGAAACCTTCGTCGTTGTACATAATAAACGTTCGATACAAAACTCGCATCTACTTGTTTACGTTCAACGAAGAAAATCATGTTTTGTAAGACAAGAATCGTCAATGGTATTTATCGTGCAAGGTGCGAGGCTTATGTACATCGATATTCATAGAAAATTACGTAATTTAATCGAAGCTGCCACACGCTGCGGTGACATATTTCAAAACGAGTAAAATGGCAAGTTGATCGTCGAAGAAAATTTCTATATAAGATTAACAGCTTTGTAGATGCAAAGACATTGATCGCGTATTCTAATGTTTCGTTACGATACAAGTAGCTTTTTATACTAAGATTAATTAGTTGTCAGACGTTATTAGATAAAATCGCGAGATATTCGTATCTATATTTAGATAGAACTGCTCGAACTAATCGGTATGTAATCTTGCTATCAGTTTCCAAGAACTTTTTTTATCACGCTATTTATATAACTTGCGACATTCTTATATATCTTTGATTAAATGTTAAATTTCGGCACGTTCGATTTATCGTCGCGTTATCTCGGTCGAGCGTGAGTAAATCGATCGGCTGTTCTCTTTCGAAAATTAAATCACATTCTACGAAAGATAGTAAACGAGTATCCGGATACTTTCAAGCGGCACTCGAAATACTTAAAATATTAGAAAACTGTAGGCGTCTCGTTAATCTGGAAACGCGATTCCTCGCGGCTTGGACGGCCAACGTTGCGAAACATTTGTTCCATTGTCGTCGCCGACACCGACGATAATAGACGTTGGTATCGAGTCGGCGAAACGCGTACGTAATTTCCAACCTAATAAATTCGAAGCGTCCGCTCGAATATCGTTTTCGTATTAATAGGAAATGCGTATGCATGCGTATATACGTGGAGCGTGCCAAGAACGTGGATTCCTTTAACGTCGAAGGAATAAGTGAAACGGAAAAGAAGATGGTCGTTAATGCGGGGCGAATATACGCGGCTTTCGAAGAAACCGCGTATTTAATTAGAGTCGTGAAACACGGCGTATTGGTATTTCCAGCCAATCGATAAGTCGTCGGTTGCTTGATCCGATCGTAGGAAATCGCGGGACGAAAAGCGAGAAACCATAGAAATGTTAAACGTTAACGTAAACCTAGCCACTGTCCTGCTGTCCGGATAGAAGCTCGCCTCGCAGACGTCGTATCGAGCGATCGGAGCAAGGCGAGCCTCGGTACCAGTGTCTCTGCGATGTTTCGTTTTGTACGCAAGCGAGGAATACCGATCGTACAAGCGAGGAATACCGATGATTAAAACTCGGTGGTTATTTCGGTGGTTATAAAGGAGCGGACGTCGAATAAGAAGAAATGGCCCGGTGGCTGGCGGAAAAACGCGCGCGAACTTTAACGATCGGTGCCCGTAAAGACAAAGAAAATCAGATAATCGGCTTACCCTTGGCCCATCCGGTGAGAACGTTCCCAAGATAAGCGACCTTGTAGCAAGGGTCGTATTCGGTGATGGAGGCGTTGCCACGATGCCTCCTCCAAAGTCTGCCGAGGCCCCTCTTCAAGGACTTGAGGGTCTTGTGGCCGAATTCTTTGCCGGCAGTGGGGTTCTGTGGCGAGGCGCGAGTGCCGTTCTGTTCGTCGACGGAATTCGGGGCCACGTCGCCCATCGTTTTCATGGTTGGCGCGCGACCGCGGCCACGCTGCTACCGTCCGGTTCTACCGTCCGAAAATATTCCAACTTCTTGTTTCTGTTTTTCTCTTGTCGAGGGTGACGGGCGCGTACAACGCGGAACACGATTTCGATCGGATACGATCTTATCGCGCGATGGAGTCGCCGGCAAAGGTCGCTACATCGTGCGACTTCCGGTGGTGGTGCGGCGGTGATCCGGTGGTGGTCCGATGGCGGTATCGAGAGGCAGGAGCAAGGCTGGCGAAAGAGCGAGGCTACCAAGCGGCTCGACCTTTCAGGGTTCTGTGGCGGCTGCTCGAATCGAGAGTCGAGTTATCCAACCAGGTGGATGAGCTCTATCGAGGTCACGACCGCGACCACCGGTGCCGCTGATCGAGAGAGGTTGCGAAACTCGAATAAATCTCTCTCTTGATACCGAGTTCTGCTGCCTGCTCCGCGACTATTACCGCGCGACGCCGCGTATTTCCACGCTTCAAGGCCGACCTCTCCTACTTATTCTCACGTAAAATGGAAGGTCGTTGGTTCTCACGAAAACCCGCGAATATCTTCCGGAGCCTCCTTCCCAGTGCGAACGACGTTCCTTCGGTTGTTCCTGCAACAGAATCGGACATTGAAATTCATCGTGGAATTATTGCTTCGATCGCGCCAGTCGCGAGAAAAAAGAAAACTCGATCGTTTGTTATCGGTAGGCATCGATGGGATACAGGGGTATATGCTTTTTAAAATACATCGCCTGTCACCGGAATACCTACGCTGCCCACTTTTCGACAAACTTTCGAATTTTACTTTTACGTAATACGCTCTCTATCGCTTTAGTTTCATTTTTTCCAATTGTAAGCCGTTTTATCGAAATCTACGAATAAAACCTCGATAACTGGGTCAGCGATAATAGAAAATAACAAGTGTGGTGAGAAAAAACAAATTTTTACAGGGACGTTCCAATTCCGAATAGAAACAAAACTACGTTTGTATGTTAACGCGGAGACATTTTCCAATATGAAAGAAAAATGGCTAAAATTGTATAGAAATCGAACGTGGCGAAAATTTAAAATTGGCCAAGTAACGGCAGTTCTTGAAATTCAGAGTTACGAACAAGTCGAATTCTTGGGAAAAACCGATATTCCCCGATGTTAATTATATCTTGCAAGAGGGCTAAACGAGTTTCATATCGATATATTCTTCCTCTGATTGTGCTCCTTTTCTTTCTTTTCTTAATTAAACTTAATTAAACTTTTGCACGCGCTTTGCTTCGCACGCGCGCACAATGAATTTTTCTTAAATGACAGCGGTATTTTCAAAATTACGAGATATTTCTTATATATTTCTTTTCGTTTTATCGTTCCAAATATAAACGCATTTATTCTAATATGTAATTATCTTGTAAAACGCGGATGGCTATTTCCTTTGCCTATATAAAGGCATCTGAGAAACGAGAAGGTTCTATTATATAAGTGAATTTTAATTGCTCTTTTAATTACGACGGTATGTAAAAGTCTGCGATCCTAAAAGAAAAGAAGGTGACGGGAAGAACGCGTAGACTGTAAAATAGAAATGCTACTGTCGCGAGAAATCAAAGTGGGAGGTGAAGAATCGTTTCAAGACTGTGAAAATGGAAATGCTATTTTTGACATTTTTTTCGTCTCCCAAAGCGTAAGTAGACTGGGTAGAAATTCTCCTACGTGTGTATATATATATACATATTTTTTCACACGCGCGTCCAAGCTCTCTTTTCTTTCTCTTGTTTCTTGTTTCTGCAAAAACGCTTTGTCTCGAATACGAGGATTTACGAGAAAATCTTATTTTACATTTTCGAGTTACTTTCGCAAATTTTCGTTACGCGACACGCAAAGATACGATATGTTTCCCATGGCGAATACATTCTCGACGATTATCCGAAAGCGAATCTTTATTATAAAAGCAACGTGCAAATAAAGAAATATCTCTTAATTGGTACAACTAAACATTAATACGTGCAATTTTGTCGTTAACGTCGATCGATCGATGTCGTCTCGTTATGAGATTTCTGTGCGTGTAAAGCCACGTAGTTCTTGACGAGGAGTTTCTTTGGCAGGCACAGAACTACGTTCCGTGTGATGTTCGTTCGTATTACAGAATTATAGAAGAATAGGCTGTTGGTAGCATTGTCAATCGCAGATGCGAGTACGTATCAACAGGATAAAGACGCATAATGTAATTTCCCGGACGACCTTCTGCTAGGTTTCGCGTGGAAACGTCGATAAAAGAGCTTCCATTTGCGAGCACATGGAACCCGGACGATAAGCACGTGTCAGGAAAACACACACAGGCGACACATTGTTTTCTATGTGTGTACGTATAAACGTGTATATCGTGTATATATTTTCAGATAACTGCGTCCACCAGCCGTCCAGCACCTTGGCAAAAATTGAAAAGTAATCGTTACCTGCGTCGATGAACATTTTCCACGGTACGATAGGTATACACGCACGTTGCCTGCGATTAGAAAGGTTCGTCTCGAACCATTAGCGATGCTTCAAACTTTAAAAAGATCGTAACGCGAATAAAATGTCATTATGAAGCTAATCGTTTTATCAGTGTCGCTACATTTTCGTTACATAGTTTAACGCGCGATCTTTGTACGCACGTTACATTTTAATTTAATACCGGGGAATATGTAAAATATCCAAAATACGATATTCCAGTATCTGATAAATATTTAATAATATCGAATAAATGAAAAAGGACTCGTACTCGTGTCCCGTCTTTTCCGATATTTTCGCAAACATATAAATTTCCACGAATATCTAGTAATCGTTGTCATCTGTCTATTACCAGATATTACGGGGTAACAGTGTACGCAAAGTCATATTTTTCTTTGATCTACTAGGTATCGATAATATCGAATAATTATCGACATCGGTGTTTCCCACAAACGCGTATAAAACTCTGCGGTTAATCGTTACTTTTACAAACGAGATGCCATTCCTCTAATTTCACAAACTTCAAAATCACACGAATGTTTATCGTTTTCGTGGAATGGAAAACACGCGAAACATTGTAGTCGATCGTAAACGAACGTACGAAGAAATAGGAATTTCCAACATTGTTTTAAGAGATAGAAAAAAACGTCTTTAGTATCGCGTTATATTGATTTTAAACGTGTAATCTAGAAAAATATATAGTGTCGTTATTTGTAGTCGAACAGACCGATACAGAGTATCGTACGAGACGATGTTTCGCGATTCTGTTACCGCTGTTCGTAACTAAAATGACAAACTACGCGAATCGAGATATCAAACGTGGATAGACCACACAGCACGGGACGTGTCGAGAGAGTTTACGAAATTTCACTCGCTGCGAACTACGCTAAATAAAAGGATCGCAAGGATGGACGGGGATAAGCGTAAAAGTTGGTACACGGTTTGTTGAATTTCGAGCCCAAGGCTCCTGTCTTGCGCTTCGGCGCGGACTGAACAGTACAAATCGTCTATGTTTTTGCCCGCTTAACTTATCTTGGCGGAAATTACGGCTTTCAACGGAAGCGTTGCGGTCAGTCCGGTAGGAAACGTTGCCCAAGAATCGAGCTACCGCGTTCGACAACGCCAAAAAATTTCTTTCCTCTGCGAATTTCTTTTATCGAGCGTTTCTTTGCCTGTACGCGCACACGCCTACACCGCGTCCAAGGTATTCTTTTCTCGATATACCGCACAAATTGATAGAATATAAAAGAAATGGGAAGAAAAAGTAGAGCCTCGCGTCTCCTCCATACGACGGATTTAACAAGATAAACGTTAAAATATCTGCCAAGCGAATGACTTTGATACGGATGATGTAGATAGGTTTCATATAGATAGGTTAATAAGTTGTTTTATAAGAGATGTTTCAAACACGTACGATTAAAAAACTAATATGAAAATTCCTTTATCGCGAAAAATTCATCCATTACGTTAACCTACGAAGCATGCGAACTTATAGAAAAGAAAACTGATAAACGATCGTGCGTTTTAAAACTGTCAGGTGATTATCGGACGAGTGTCGGAACATTTCGATAATAACTCGTTACTTGCGATTAACCGTAATTGCGCGTGGTAAGCGTGAAATAAAACGCAACGCCGATGTAAGAAATTGCCGTCTGTCCGGCTTGAAAATAAAAACGTAAGATAGCTAAAGGCAAAGTGCAAGAACAGTGTTCGTTGTTATTTAGAACGGAAGAAACGTCTCCAAGAAGAGGTAAATCATCGATCAAAGCATCGTTATAATCGACCGGTAGATAATCGTTTCCGCGAAGTGCTTCCGATTTACAACGCATCGTATCGAAGACGATCGGCTCGCAAGTGCTTTCTCAGTCACTGAATAACGTGAGATTAAGATTTGAACTCTACGTTTCTCGTGGAATAACGAAGCTGGTAAATTTTTGAAAACCGTATCGAGTCACGTGGAAATTGCATCCTTAGTAGTGGGTGTACACATGTATAACGTATTGAAAATATTATTATAACAATACATGATCGACGTTACGAAATAGCAAATGTAGTAAAAATCCACGTAGTCGTCCTGAATATCAGGCGTAGCCGACTGCCTATTCGCACAAATATCGGGCGTATAGCGTCTTCTTGAATAAATAAAAGCGTTTACGGTGCTGCGTACTGTGCGACTTTCTCCGTTCGGAGGATTCGAGCGACGATTCTTTTTGTTCAGAGATTGCACGAAAAACGTGGAGACGTATCTGGAAAAGAAGTTCTAGCCAGTTCGAGTCAACGATCAACGTGCGTGTATAAATTTGTAAGATCCACGCGTGGATCGAAATGGGCAGCCGGGTATCGAACATCTCGACTATTATTACACGTCGCTCGACCGTATGTTGTTAAACAGGACATAATCGTGATTGCTCGAGACAATGTCGTGCGCAAAGATGACGGTTGTAACTATTACAATAGGCCGAAAATAGAATACTCGAATCGCCATGTATGTACGTATACGGTTTGTTATTCAACGATCGCGTAAGACTGTTTCGCCAAGTGTCGTTGTATCGACTACCTAACGTGTGATATAATACGCGAATAAATCCTACAAAGTAATGGAATATCGTATTATACGGTAGATAATTTCGAAACGTTAGAACGTTATCCGATATATTATAAATTTAGAGGCTAGTAAATAAGAAATCTCTAAAATAAGAAAAGTGGAGTTTACGTGGAAAATGTATTTACCTAGCGAGTAAACGATAACATATATAACATAAAAATTGAAAGTCAAAGTCGCAGTTGAGTTACGCTGTAACGACGTATGTGGTGTTTAAAAAGTTGCGTACGAAGAAAGCTTGCGAACTCACCGAAACACGCTGTCGGCTGTCGGGATCAAGTATCGTTTAAAACGATGTTTAATCGAGAAACGAACCTTACGAAGTTGAACACGAGTTAGATGGGTACAGTCCGTTGTATCTTTGTAGTAAGTTGTAAATACGAGAAGAAGCTGTACGTTTGCTGTGGATCGTTTAAACGCCTCCTTACTTCTAACGTATCGCTACCCACCGTAGTCGCTATAATAATTAGTTATCTTATCGCTTGTAATTATCTATCTGTGCTTATCCGTACATGTATAATTTATATTAAAAGTCACGATTACAGAAACTATTAATTATCTGTTGTTAAATTATCGGTCGCCTGTCGCACGATCATCGCACAAAGAACGATAATTCATCGGGATCTTGATTCATCGCGATATTATTAATGAAATCGCTCTCGTTTTATCCATCGCGCTATTTATTAACAGCAATTTCGTGGCAGTGCTTGTCACGAAGGAATCGCCTCTTTACGCTCTGTAGCCGCTTCGTTTGAAACGTGCGCGTCGATATCCCGCCATGTGTCACGACGAACTGTAAAATTACGACGCCACCGGGCATAACTTTCGATACATCTATCGCCTCGCGCGCGCGCGCACACACACACACGCTTAATCTTCGTTCGGTATTTAACGCTTATTATACGCGGTTTGTTTTTAGCGGCAAATACATATCTTGAATGCCCGTTTCTAGATTTTACATAGAAACGTTTTTAGATTAGTTTCATCAGATGCTACTAAAATTTCCACGTGTTTTTATAACGCGTACCGTATAAACATAAAAGTTTCGCGTAATATATATCGGAACCTATATCTATGTACAGTGATGAAAAGGTGATGGATGAATTAGCAGCTCGAACGTCTGCGATTATTCAACTAATTATTTTTTATGTACGTTTACGTAACGAAAGGTTGGTCCGTTTGTTAGTACGGGCTAACGATCCGAAGCTTCGAGAAAAGGCTGGATATTTTATAAGAAAACAGTTGTAATTACCTTATCACGCTTTAATCGTACCTCTACGTACTATAGTACGAATTAAAATCGTTGAATTTGACGATTAAAAGTATTATACAAATTTCGTACGTAGCGATTCTTGATAATTAAGATAAATACAGAGTTTCTCGTGGCGAGTGAAGCGAGTCCGCAAGGAGAAACGAATCTAAACTTGAGAATAACGTTTTTGAGACGAGATTGCTTTGCCACGTGTACATGCGCGTACAGTTATTTTTCTGAAAATACCGTTTCGCTAATACCGATACTTTTTCCGGATTTATCGGGATAAAAATTACGTTAATTTTCATAGATAGAAATTTACATATACCGTTCTATCGTGATCTGCTGTGCCTGACAATTCATAAATCGATAAACGCTTGGAGAACAAGAATCGAAACATTTTTACGATTATCGAATGCGAACCAATGGTTTGATATTCTAACAAAAACAGTTGCTTTCCTTTTATCGTGATATCAATAATTTCGTGACTTGTACCAAAGACGCTTGGAATTATATCGCTATTATTTACTTTATTTACTTTATACCGAAACTACATATTTCTCGTGGAACAGAGAGGATTATCGATGAAACGGTCGACGGTAAGTCGAATTATCGTGAAACTTTTACTCATTTTGTAAATATAAAATAAACGAATGTTTCAAATAATTTTTAATCGTAATTATCAATCAGGACGTGGCTAAAGTGCTAAATGCTAGAAACTTGTACTAAAATTTGCGACGCAACTCGCACGATTAGCTCGGTTCCTCGTGGGTGGTCCTTCGTTCGCAAATCTCCTCGATTAAAAGTAGCAACGACCGAGTACCCTGTCAGCGAGTAATATCTAATATAATCGACCGTAATTCTCTCTTTTTCTCTCGTTTTCTCTCGTTTTCTCTCGTTTTCTCCCGTTTTCTCCCGTTTTCTCGGTTTTTGGGTCGTTACGAGTAGCTGTTTTCCACGTGAACGAATTATCACGGTCTTCCTGGCCATGACTGTCGCCGCGTAACGATCAACCGCTAATACAACTATCATCGAGACGAATCGTAAGAACAAGAGCAGGCACCATGGATTTTCGCATATTACGAAACGAAACGCGTAGATGTAAGATTCAGGTGACCTCGAACGTGCCTTGAATCTGCAAACATGCTTGACATTGTGAGAAATGTGCCAGCAGAAGGAGACAACGCCGGTAAAATTTCCGACTAGGCATCTGGCACTAGGATTGTATCGCTGCGTATATGAGAAATTCGTAATTCCAGTTCGCGAGAACTTCTTTCTAGTTCTTAAACTGTATTTGTAGGTCGTACGATCGGGTTATCGCCAGAAACCTAACCGTACCTGTAACGCGTATTTCTTCCAATTTTTATTACTTTCAATAAACTTTTGCGGTAAATCTAATTTTTCCCCGCCAAACACCGATCGGTCGTTAGCAGATCGATATAAAATTTCTTTTCGATACGTTCCATTTCAAATTGTTGCGTTGATTCGTGTACGTACACTTTGATCGCGCTATATTTTCTCCGCGCTATATGTTCGCTGTTTCGCTAAATCGTTCCATTGACTAGCCACGTGATTTGCTTAATTCTCACGTTGGCCTTTTTGCTCAATTTTCGACGAAGGTCGGTAGAAAGCGTTTGCATTCCTAGTAGCAACGTGAAAGAATGTGTTTATGCACCGTATTCGTGTAAATACCATCGCGGAGGTCATTTAACCAACGGATCTCGTAAATAGTGAAAGGATTTAGTGGAATTAACGACCTAGAGTCGAGCAGAAAAAAAATCTTATATCTGGTGTAAACTTTCTCCGAATAAATTGCCTCCCGAGAGTCTTCTGTACGACAAGATTTTTTAGAAATATGTCGTAGCTATTTCTGTCTAAAGATTAAATTGTTCGTTTCTATCGCAACATACCGAACTTGAAAACACGATCTATCTATCCCAAGAACTACGTACGTGTAATTCGTATATTCTTCTGAAATCCAAAGCGAACGAATCTAGACGAAATACATACGTAACAATGAAAACGATATTCGCGTACATTGTCGCGAGAAGTATGGTACAAGTTATTTAACGCGGGTATATGTCGCACTGTGATAGTCGGTCAATGTTCCGACGTAACCGCGACCCATTTGAACCGATTGTTCTACCATAATCCGCTTGAACCGTTTCTACCATAATCTATTATTTTTAGGCTCGCGAGGTACAAGAGGCTCGATCTGTAATTAACCGAGCATCGAGAGAAAAAAAAAAAGAAACGAGTTATTTGCAAACCGACAAACAGAGTGGAGAACGGACAATGGAGAACCGAAACGGTAAAACTTGTGTCTCCTGTATCGTTTTGAAAGGCGATTACGTAGCACTTAGCTACCACTCGATGTTTGTCAACACGAGTTTATCGAATAAATTTCGAATTAGACGAAAGATTAGTTTAGAGTTTACAGGTATAAATAACTATAAAGTACAGCCCACGGATAAATTAAAACAGATAATAGTATATGATATTGTACGAACATATATTGTTACTTAGCGATAATACCGCGTATTAACTTTTAAAAGCTATCATCGAGGGGAATCGCGTTTCGTAATGCGATCGCGCGATACTATCTTATTGAAATATATCTTATCTTATTTTAGGTACGGATAAAGTCGAACAAACGCAATTAAATTAAATTCTATTATCATTTGATACTAAACAAAAGGCAGATACATTAAGGAGCAACAATACCGAATAAATAGTTGTTGTTTACGATAGTTACAAGTAACATGGATTGTAAAATCGATGTTCAAATATAATTGGCAGCTTTGATAATAATTGATATCTTTTAAGAAGTAATATTTACGCGATATCAACGCAGATACCCACGTTCCGTTTTTACACGAGTTCGTTCGAACGCTTTCCAGAAAAAATATCGAGTACTTGTTTTTACCGCCTAACGCGATACCAGCCACTTCTTTTAATAAATATTCGTTTGAATTCGTCTCTTTGCATTCGGAGCTTTTTTTTCTATAGCGTTATTCTCCGTTGCGATCTGATCTAAATTTATGTTTCCAATTCTTACGCGATATAATTACTTGCTATCTCGTTTTTTGCTGCCGCTATACAAGGGTGCTGTACAAGTTAAATCGGAAATTCCGCGACAGATAGAAAACTGTTCGATTATAAGATCCTAGAGATCGTATTTATCGTCGAAGGTTCGAAAGACCATCCATCGATCCTTTTATCGAGACTGTACCAAACTGAATAACTGAATCTTCCGTAATCGAGATTGTGCTAAACTGACCGAACCTTACTACACAACCCTATGACTTGGCTAAATCGAATAATTAAATTGAACCACGGTTGAATCTGTGACTCAACCTCGTTCTCTTCCAATCCAAGAGTCGTTCTCAGTCGAGAATTTCTCACGGTTTCCAATCGATTCCTTTCCTTCGAAACAGATTTTTCTTTTTTTTTTTCTTTTTTTTTTTTTTTTTTTTTTATCGGATGATATTTCTATCGCCCGTCGTTTCTTTAGTGTCTCCAAACGGCGTAAAGTTATCTCGATAAAGAAAGAAAAAAGTAAATATTTAAATGCATAAAAATATTCTCACGCGTAACATATACCTCAGATGGTCGTGAACTAGTTTACCAGAAACAAACGCGAAATATACTCGTCGGCGCGAAATAAGGATAGGAAAGGAGATAAAGAAGAAACACACGCGAGCAAAAGAAAACGATCTCGGTACTCTGTAGTACCGAGCGTATGGACTCGTCGGGGTAATTATCTCGATGGTTGGAAAAAGAAAAAAAAAAGACGTTGGCAAAGGAAGACGAGACGAAGGGAAATGGAGCATAGCCCTGCACCGGAACCTCCCACGATTGTATGCTAAAGCAACGATTGCGAGAGCACTGTCTGCAAATTCACCTTTTATCCGCTACACGAAACTCAGTCGTACTTTCGTCGTTTCGTGATTTATAGATATGATGGCGAACATGAGTTGATCGGTGCGTCGAGAGTTCTACGAAAGTGGAAAGAACAAAGTGAAAAGTACGGAACTTGTTGCATTGGTTGCACGCCGGTTAGAGGGAAATCGACGGAAACGAGAAAGGGGATGACGCGCGGGAAAATGCGTCATCGAATTGCGTACGCGGCTTGCACGTGTAACAATTACGTAAATAAGATGGATGGTATACGGTCGTGAAAACGAGTAAGAATTTCATCTACGTACAACCTGTCTCAAGATAAGTGAGAAATATATCGCTTTTACGATATAAATTACGCCCGATTATAATATGTCGAGTAATATAGAATAATATAACGACGATGATACAGCGGGGGAAGTTATATACGTAAAAGCCAAAATACGTAAAAGTAGTTCTCTCGTCCCCATTGGAACAAAACGTACGTACGTAATAGCTTTACAGCTCTCGAAGCGCTACGTTATTTAGATAGCTGCGATATAAAAGGGAAAGAGACGTCGACAAGGAGGAAAATAAAAAAGCGAATAACCACATCTCTGATACATAGATAGACGTAACAAGAAAAAGTGACAAGTAAATATAGTCGTGTAACGAGCGTCGTTGCGCTGCGCTCGCTCAAAGGCCGTTGGACTCTGTGAAACTTTCGCTTGACGCTTTCATGCGGTGGTGTAGGAAAAAAGAATTGTCTCAAACACATCAGAGAAGAAACGGAGAAAAAACAGCCGACGTTCGAATTACGTAGGAAACTTCGTCTCGACGAAGTTCAATTTTCTTACTAATTGGTAATCTTAAAAATATACGATTAGCGCCAGAGACGCTCTTGACCAAGTATCGTAGCGCGTTAATACAACGAACGATTGACCGTTCGAACGTACCGCTCGAAACGTATGAACGTGCGTACATACATATCGTTAGTGACAAGTTTTGCTCGATAATTATTAAGAACCTGCGACTAACGAGCTACGATTATCGCTAAGAGCGTATGAATCAATGGCAGACCAACGATCGAAAGATGTTTCGTGTGTCGTGTGTAATCTAAATCGTTTATCTACAACCTTATCGACGATGTATTAAAATTAGATACGCGGTCTATAGAAATGTCAAATATCGTTTATTATCGTCGATTATCGCTGCAATCGGTAACGATAGTCAAAAATTTCCTCGCGTCTGTGATAATGTTGAATCGATCGATACAATAAGGGATAAAATCGTTCCGAGTCTAATTGTAATTTCGTAGTTAATTTATATTCTGTGAGAAATAAGCGAGCGTCCATACATTTTCTAACAGTGTTCGAATACTTTCGCGAGCTACTATATAGGTAGAGATAAGGAAGTCATAATTTCGTCATTCGAACGAAGAAGCGTCTTTGTACCAATTTATACCGTTGGTTTCGCAACAGCGGGGCTGCGAACAGCGGTGATTCTCTTCCCGGTCAAGCAGTTCGTAGTTGCGTCGTTGAACGTTCGTGGCCGATAGCTGGAAAGTTTGATCGAGTCCTATCGGGGGTGAAATTGGCGATCGTGTTAGGAAATAAACTGCGGCGCGTGAAGATGAAAAGAAAAAGAAAAAGAAAAAGTAAAGAAAAGGGCAAAGGGGCACCGTTCGTCGGCAAGATTCGTCGAAGAAGCCGGCGAACCTTCTCAAGGAAGGAAGTAAGGAAACCGAGGTTCGTGCCGGGACTTTCTCACGACGGTGGCATCGTAATCGCTATCGCGAATCTCTCGTTGAATCCTAATTGCAATCTCTTACCGTAGCCGCCTACGAGTAACCGCAGTCGTTTAAATTTGTGTCATTATATTTCTTCGTGTGCACGATGCTTGTGAGCTTCTACTTTCGTCGATACAGAACGAGAGGAGAAACGAAAGGTGAAACGAGGGAAATCATCAGCCATATCGTTGGAGGAAAGTCGAGTTTTCGAGTAGATTTTTTAATGCCTAGTAGCGACGTATCGTATTTTTGTTCGACGCCTTGAATCGACAATGAGCCTTTGCGCCTAACAATTTAGTAATAATTAGTGGATATTTATGTAAATGGAACTTGAAGAAATGCAAGACGGTATTTTATCTACCGAATGTCACAAGATGTGTTACGAGATGAATGTTGCACTTTCGATATTTATATACTTTTCCATATTACGTTCTGTGTAACTCCGTGCATTTCCGTGCATTTCCGTGCATTTTCAAATTTCTAATCTAACTTATCGATAATAACCTACCTATATGGTAATTAACGAAAGTTCAAGAGCAGACGAGCGAAAGTTGGACCGATAATAACGTTAACTAAGATTTTGTTCGAATAAATGAAAATTCTATCGTATTATGAAATTTCGTTTAAAGTTGTCGCACCGTATCGTACGCACCATTCGGTAGAAGAACGAACCTGATATAGAAAACCAAAGGGAATCGTTGGCCTGTGCGTCGCTCGTGTTTTCGTGGCCGCAACGGCCAAGCGCGTACAAAGTATCGACCTCGTATCGTGTATGTACACGCGTTGTTACGTATTTTCTCGAAGCCAGTGATTACCGACGATCTGGTGGCTGGCGACCGAGTACGTAACGGAGCTCTTAAAACGTCGAAATAAGCTTTGCACGAGAACGTTCCTAAGGCGGAATTTACGCGTCTTGACGACGCTCGCGCGACAATCCACCTAACGGGTTCCTATTAATAACTAGCTTTCTTAGTTAAACACGGACCTTAGCGTAGCTCGATTTACGGCACGTAACGTACAATACAGAGATTAGGATTCTGCGTTGTTCGACACGATCGAAACTCGGTTATTAGCTAAATTACGCGATCCGTGCGAGCAACGTTTACCACCTAAGGGAATTAATTGTTTCGAGCGTTACGTACAGACTGCAAACTTTAAAGTGTTCCGCTTTGATTTACGTAGACGCGTAATTATTATTATTTCTTCTTCTCCTTATTATATCTTCGAATTGAAAAATCTTTGAGTTAGGTTATCAAAGGGATAATATATGCAGCGTTAATATAGCTTTCCGAACGTCACGACTTTGACACCTCGCGTCAGTTCACGTAATTTTCAATATCGTATTTTTACCTTTTAACGTCCGAGATCGTGACTTTTCCAATACCATGTATCGTGCTCTATCCGTAAGGCTCCATCGTATTTAACAAATTTTCCAAGCATCTTAACTTTTCGTAACGCTAAATTACGCTAAATTCAAAATAAATTAGAGATTACATATCCATTTGTCCATCTTTTTTAATACTACCAGTATTTTATTCGTCTATCTGGAAACGGGTCGAGTTGAAAGCAACTGGGACACCGTATTGGCAATATTATTGTATTGGGGCCCTTCGACGAACGTTTCCGACGATATTCCGCGGACGTAAAAGTCGATCGCGGTGATCCGGACGTCCTCGATTCAAAAAACCGCGCCACGAGCGACGTATAAAAGAGCGACTTGGGTCGGGACGATAAAAAATCAAGACCACTTTCTACAGCGTCTGTGCTCCAGTTACGATCGAGTTATATACTACAGCGCGTATGTTTGCGCGGTTATAAAGCGATCGAGGTGCAAGATCATGGACCGTTTGAAAAAAGATCGAGCGACCAGCCTCCTGGCGGCGTTTCTGGCTTCGCCCTGCCATATTATTCGCACATTCCTTAAGGACGTCGATCAACTTAATGCAAAAGGTTTATTCGTATTTTATTTATATTTATAAAAGGATACTTGGATAACGTAAATCGCTTTCGGTCACGCGAGATAATTTGCTCGATTTTAGTTTCAAAAATTCTACACCGAACGTGGTTGAACGTGAAACGCGGTGAAACCGCTTCACCTCGAACGGACAGTCGAGATCGCTTCCTGCAGGATTTCTTTTCGTCTGCAACGTGCATTTCGTGCCTTGGCAAGGTGATCGACAAGATCCACCGACGAGGTCAACGATTCCGAGTTTTTGCGTTCTTTTCTTTGCCACGGACAACCAATCGATAAGATAAAATTTGATTTCCATTAATTTCTCCCTCGTAAACTCGCCACCCGAATTCTCTAACTATACCGATAATATAACACTGTATGTCGCCATAAGAAAGAAAAAAGATCGTTAGAAGCAAAGATACGCAAATATTAAAAAAATATTTCCAAATCATAGCAAGTATCCTCGCTGCAGCGACAGAAAGAATTTCTCCTCGAAACAGACTATAATTTAACGACAGATTGGTCCGTTTACATTTTCATCGAGACAAACTCAAAGGCCGAACAAAAGCCAGAGGTTGGTTTTCAGCTGCCGGAATTTTAATAAATAATGACGTTCTGTCCAACGACCGGCGAGAGAAGGGGAAATACGTGTTCCTTCCTAGCCTCGATCTTTCCACAGGATGGTAGAAACAGGCGAATCGGGCATCTACCACGTTTATTCCATTGTATCGTCGTGCAACTGTACGTCAATTTAGCACGATATTAATTTAAAGTCGAGTACACGTGCGAACGAAGTAAGTAGCTACATAGCAAGCACAAAAGGCAAAAGAAACAATACTTTCGAGTAGCGAGTTCGAAACTTTATTACCCTTCGAATCATTTTTCTCGATTACATCGATGAAATTCGCTATAGCGAAATTTTCACGCGTAATCTAATTGTTGCCCGCTAATAACCGGCTATTTCCCTTTTGCGAAGGCATAGAAGGCATACGTAAGAGTGCCGTTTAAATGTATCTTTACGAATGTCTCCGAAACTATTGGTAACAGCGGAGAATATTTCGAAAAAAAAAGGATAAACGATTTTCAGACTGATGCAATTTCACGTCGATAATTAACAATGAAAATACAAAGAATCGATAACATCTGCAAAGAAAAATACTGTACTATACGCGATTCGTATTCGATATTCTACAGCTTTGATAATATACATTATCTTGATGTTATAAACCAGATATAAGATAGTAATTAAGAAATATATAAAAGTGCCACGGCAACGTATCGGATTATCGTAAAAAAATCCGTGTTTCCAGGACGGAACACGTACGTTTCTTAGCTTTCTTTTCGTTAACGATGCAAGTTTCTCTAATAGCGAATGCGTGCTTTTGGCGATTCCTATAAGCCGATGCACAACGCAAACGCAACAAGGGACAGGGAAATGCATTAGAAAACGCATAGATGCGAGCTCGTGACTAAACTCTCTTAATCTCTTTCCGGTTGGCGCACGCACCTGCAGGAAAGTCCGTTCCTTTCTTTCGCGTGTTTAGCGTCTTCACACCTGACAGGAAGGTATCGTTAAAAGTTTTGTCGCCTAAGCTCCAACCACTCGGCATTCGATCCGCTTCCTTCCAGTCTGTTCCAGTCAGAGCCAGCCGGTGAAATTTCTCAAGTCCGATATACAAATACGTGACGCAAATCGCTTTTACTCTTTTACTCTTTTACTCTTGACTTTTAATTAACCCTTGATAATTAATTAACTCGCGACCACTACGAATTTCAATGTGTGAGAAACGATATTTAAAAGGACGAAGCGAAAACAACTTGGAATCGATAGATGATAATAATAGAAGGAAAATTGTTTCTTAAGTTTGTCGTATTCGTTTTTTACTATTTGATAGACAGTTTAGATTTCGATTGAAATATCGAAATCGACGTAGCAGTAACAGTAGTAACAACGTGATAACGTTACTAATCGAGCGGTATTAAAGCGTCGACGGATAGATAAAATGTCTGACTACGCGTAAAAGCAAAACTACGATCGAAATCAATTCCTTTCTAGCCACAATTTCCTATTTTTACCGTGGATGCGAATGACGTTTTTTCAAAAGTTAGCCCTCGTTCGTTCGTTCCGTTTAATCGAAATATCAGTCACGACTGTTTTCGCCGGCAGTGAAAAATCTACGCCGCGTTAGAAAGTTGCGCGGCAGGAATGAAAAATTTCTTATAAAACCGTGACGATCGCGTAAATCGTTTTTACGGACTTTTAAACGAAACTCGATGCCAAGAAATCTGTTCGATTCGAAGAAACCGTTTCGGTTTCGAAATGCGAGAAACTCCCTACGCGGAACGTCTCTGAATTTTCCTCATCTCCTCCAATATCATCTGTAACTACAAAGCCTAACTACGATCGCAGAGCCAGCAACGTTCACTTTTCGGATAAACGAATTTATACAAGTCGCTTGTCTCCTGAGAACCGAGTTTCGTCAACTTGTCCAATGCGATCAAGAAATTAACGGAATCGATCGATTTTACTTTTATTATATTCTAATAAGATATTAGCGACAGGAATTAACGCGATCGCGAAGAACGAAATGAAAATAGACGAGAGATGGACGTGCAACTGAGCGTTGAAGAAGGACACATGGATGAGTTACCGGTAATATTTTCCAATCTATTTTCAATGCCGTGGAATATGAACGAAGGAATACGAACGATGTCAGCGCATTGTGTAAGAAACAAGGTAAAGATAGAAAAAGGAGAACAGACTGGTTTTTCATTCGACGCGATAGCTAAACGAGAGTTAACCTCTATGAAGGACGGAAGAATCGATCTTTGGCTCGTAAGATCGCCGCGTATTGCGCCGCTGGATTTTCCTCGCGAAGAACGTTAAAGGAAACAATTTACCAGGTAAGATGAACGCGTATCCGCAAATAATGCATTTATCCAAGCCTTACGTTCGATCCGATATTTTATTTATTAGATATTTGCACGAACCTTTCGCACTGTTGTTCGTAACGTGTCGTTGATGCAGAACATTATCCACAATTTACCAACAACATATTGTCTAATTCTCGTAATATTTGATAATTAACTTTATCAGAGATATTTAGATTCGCTCGTTCCACGAGATTATGTAAGTTATGAATCGCGCAAGAAACTTTTCTCATATTCTATTCTACTTTTATTTTTTTCTACTTCTTCCAACTGTTCTGCACCTGCTCGATGAATCTTTAATTCGAATCATTCCAATTGGCTGATTTTTTTTACATCATATATCATGAATCTCTATTTAACGATACCAATTTAATTTTCCTGCGCACCTAATCATTTACTTCCGACAGCGTAATTTAGGTAACTTATAAAATAAAAGTAACGAGTTTTAATTAACATATTTTACGTAAAACGATATTGTTACGTTTCGATAGCAGATTGTATACGATGCTCGAGGGTTTCTATGGAAAAAATTATAAATTAATAGACGCACAAGTTGGTTGCTAGTAGAGCTTGGCAAACTTCGTTTGGAATTTAAATGAAATAAAATAAAATGTATAACAATTTCACGTAGTTTCGATCTCGTAATTGCAATTAAAGTTATAATTGAACGAAATATCGGTTTGTTTACGGTATCGGTTATGGTAACGGCCATTTCAAATATCATTATGCATACGTATCTCCGCTTTTTAAGCGTAAATAAAGGAAATAGTAGTTAAAGGAATTATATCTACGTTCGAAATAGTAAACATTCGAGTCCGTTTACTGCCATTTCAATTATACAAAAAGACAACTTTCTGAAATAAAAGACAAAAATGTGAAAGCCTGCCGCAAGAAACGTTGCAAACCGTTAATAAACAGAGATAGTAACCGAATAAATAGAGATAGAGCAACTTAAAATACGAAAAGAGAAAAGTAGCGTGGGTGATTGGAAAACGTCGAGATAGATTTTTTCGCAAGTATAGCTAATTATACGTGTAACGAATCTAAGAAACTAAGAAACGATTAGCAAGTTGGAAGGACATTGAAACTAGCTTAACGAAAGCGTAGACACACCTGATCGAATCAACCAACTATGTATTATTATATTAATGGATGCGTGTTCGATTAAATTTCAGGCTTACGGTATAAAATATATACACAGAAGCAATTTGCTTAAGAGCTGCTTGAGATTTTGCTCGCACCTATTTCCAAGGCGGAACGATCAAACGTATGCGATTAAAAGCACTGGATAGTTGGCGTAACATCGCACGTTGCGCTTCGAACGAAAACGTTCGAACATACCGAACGAAATAAAGAGAGGCAAATGGTAGCGAGGCGCATCTTTCCATAAAATAGCGGATATCTTTCATTTGTTCCGGCAACCGATCCCGGGTTCCAGCAACGGACAGTGGATTTCAATCCGTTTGAAAATTCTATTTCGCCGATTACGAAATGCCGACAGCGTGCGGCTGGTATCTGTGTCGAGGCGAATTCCAACATCGATTTTCCCCAAGCTAATTTGGATTTCATGGAGGAGCATAAAAGATATAGAGGAAGAGGTCGATGGCATTCAGCTGCGGCACAGAGCAGAGTTACGCGGCGGTTAACCGATGAAAATTCAGGATTAACGTTCCTTGAAAACCGTGGGAACATTTTCCGCTGGCCAGCGCGTCGCCACTCAGGCCCGATAACAATCCCAATTTTAATTTCCCCGAGGATGCTTTCGATTTTCGTTCGGTGGAGACACATACATACGCTCGTCTATGTGTATGTATATATATACATAGGCTGTTTCGAAAAGTTTGCCAGCAAAAACTTGGATACCATATCGACGGATAATATAGATACATTGATACATCGTAAATTCCATTACAGATCCATTGTCTAAAGAATGGCAAAGTTTCTAATCGATACGAACCACACGAGAATAATATAAAATTGACTGATTTAGCTTTTGTACGCTGTAAACATTAAACCATGAACCGCAACTTTTGCCAATAAAAAAATACAAATAGCCTGATATTCGCCAAAGGTATATGAGCTTCGACCGCTATAACGTCCTGACTTTATTAATATCTGAAACTTGTTCGTTGTACGATTCGTTAATTCGATCATATTCTACCGTACAACTTGCTTTGGCATTGGCATTAGCCATATGTCACCGATGCCGTACGTTTGCGTTCTATACGATCGATTCGAACTGCAAATTCGTCGATTTAACGAAAAATCGATATACGCCGTGTATAGTCGTATACCAGGCTAGCGTTAAAAACGATCTCAAAAAATCGGCTGTTTAAATATTTTGGCGGTGTTTAAGAAGCGTATAGCTTCCGCTGAATATCAAAATTTACCAATGCAGTCGCGATAGTCGTGTCTCGTTACGATGCTGATCAAATTTCAAAATGCTTCGATAATTTGTAATATAATAAAAAGCTTCTACGGGTATTCAAATACTTTCGCGAACTAATAAATATAAACTTTTTGTTATTACAACGACAAGTTCGTATAAGCGGTGCCCTGCCGTCCATAAGAACAACGATAAACACCTGCAACTTATATCTAAATTTTTATCCCAGCTTTTTCGAACACCCCGTATATGTGCCTGTATATATATGTACGCATATACACACGGATGTCCGTTACGTATGCCCACGTGTAAGTGCGTGTACATGTTTAAAGACGGGACTAACTAACGTCTAATCGGCTGGCCTAACGACCCAACTAACTATACGGGATACGCAGCAGCGCAGCAGCAACAACATCTTCGCATAACGATCCCCGGCTTACTGCCTGTTAGTCATCGCTGAATCATGATCCAGTGATACACGACCCGCCATCCGAGGCAAAAAAATACGTGGAGGACTTACGATACACGTGGTAGATACACCCTGCAGTTTGTCCTTTCAAGCTACTTCCGTACGTGTACCGGTCACTTATCTTTCGTCGGGGCCAACGATCACGATCACGAACATTCGTAGCCTGTCTCTCATCGGGCGAACAACTTGGCGACCGATTACCGCGACATTTTTCTCATCGTTTCCTCCTTTCTTTACATTCTACCTGCGCTAATTTCTTTTATTCGTCAACGATGTAACTTGATATCTCATCCATTTCATGAATTTCGATGATTTTTCAATAAGTTGACTGCGAGGTAGTAGCGATAGTTTTTCGCAAATATATATATATATATATATATATATATATATAATCTTATCGGAAACTAAGATCGGCCGTCAGTCACACCTACCGAGAGAAAAGAGACTCGGGAAAAGGTCGCATACTAAAAATTCAACGAAATCAGACAAGTTGAGTTAAAACGATCTCGGTATTTCAATAGGGCATGTATAGTCAAATATTCGTTGAATAATATGCTATCGATACGATGTTTTTATCTTTCTTGACGATCGAATGCAACGAGAATCCTTACTGTGTGCCCTTTAGGCATTTTGTCCGTGAAAATTTGTAATGAAAATTTGTAACGAGTACTCGTCATTTTTTAATAATTCGACGTACCTTCAATTTTTTAAACAGCAATTTAACTTTTCTCTCGTTCGTCTACGCGTATAATACACGTACGTATCGCAAACTATATATAAATACGATTCTGTTATAACGTCTTCCGTTATAATATAATATAATTCGATAACGTTTCCTCTCGTCCCTATATTCCATCGATACTACCTATCGCGAAGCTGTCACGATTTCAACAATGTCAAATAGCTGTGCAATTTGAGGTATAAAGAGATCTGTTTACCTGTGATCGTTGTTACGAAATTATATTCGAAACTAAAATCACTCGTTCCGAAACAAGTACAAGCTGTCTTCTTAATACCGATTTCAAGAAAGTGATAAATATCGCGTCGAAGCGAATTAAGATTGCCTTTGAGACAATGCGGTCGCTCAAAGCGAAAAGGCTTAGCAATTTCAATTTACGCGAAGACGCAGCACGGTAGCAAGGGTAGATGAAAATTGTTATCAGCGACGAGAGCCCCTAGTGAAATAAATTAACGCGTACGAGGTCGATGGCAAACAGCTTCATCGCGTAATCGAGAAAAATACGTGATACAACGTGCCGTGGTGCTACGGCCTGTATCCGTTGGTGGGTCGGTCGTTAATGCATAATGCACCAAGCGCACCGTGCGTGTACCAGCTACCAGACACGATCGTTTTCCCAATCGTTGATCGAAAAAAATTCGCGCGAGTATTAGATCAAAGGACGGTGGTCGCCGCGGCAACGCAAATTATGTCTCGCGGCATCCGACGATTCACCGAGTCCAGTGATTTTCACCCTACGATATATCCGATTTTTTCTCGCCTCTCCGCTACAGGAAAAAAACTTTAAGAGTTCCGTGACTTTGCTACTCGTTTTTTCGAGAAAACTGGTAGAACTTGAACTTGCGCACAGTCGTTACGTACGCCTACCGTGAAAAGTGGAACATGCGTGTGTATGAGTAAAGAAAGATCGAAAGGTTTGCACGCGATAGAAGAAAAAGGTTGTATCGCAGCGAGCAAGTCGAACGGTAACCTCTTTTCTTCCTATTTATCCTTCCTCCGCCTTTACTTCTCTCTTTTTTTTCTTTTTTTTTTTTCTTTTTTTTTCTGAACACCGCGGATCTCGTTAACCAACTCCACCCGAAAAACGAGCTACGCCTACGATGAAATCGCGTTAGAATAACGTTTCCTATCCTGAAAGGGTATAACGTGTATCCTATCGTAATTACGCTCTAAACGCTCGGCACCTGATCAGTGGACGGAAACGCGCCGTTTCTCAAGTCCGCCTTACGAGCATATATGGAGATTATGGAGAATACGTAAATGGAGATTGATCAGAGTATGCGTGTACGATGTACGTTATGCACGTAGTCTGCGATATTTTTCACGATACTGAAAAGCAGCATATGAAAAATACAACCGATTAAACGCGTTTTTTGATCAAAGACGCGTAATTTTTATCAATGTAACAATCTACTCTCGTTATTAAGACACGATTCGAACCGTGAATTGTGAATTGTGAATTGTGAGATCGATAACTATTCTAGGAAATTGTGATTCGTCTCTTTGGAAAGAGCATACCACGTATATACGTGTACGTGTACGTGTGTACGTATAGGTGACGTCTATGGTCTTGTACTTGCGCGAAAGGATTCGATCGCTTTGAGAAGGAAATTTTCAAGATCGATTCGTATCCGGTGGAACAGCAGAAATGGTCGTCCGATGGACGAGACAGAGTCGATCGATCCTGCAAGTACTCGAACATTTAAAGATAATGGGAATCGTATAGATATTGGAAATTTAAAAATAACAGGGAAATAATAAGCGGAACGAGCTTATCGGACGACCTAATAGCGATTTGTAGTATAGTTTCTTGTTTCGTATAAGAGATCGTACATTGAAATCGACAAAATCTCGTATAAAAACATTAGGAAGGAAACGATGTGGCGGCATAATTTGTACAACTCGTCGTTATATGTGAGCATGTACGAATACATCTAAAGGATTTAAAAACTCGTCAAATTCTGTAATAAAAAAAACACAGAACGTGAAATATATCGAGACTATATTATTTTAAACGTATGGAGAAAAGCACAACGTTCTTTCCATTAAAGTTTAGTAAAGGATAGTTTAGTGGGAATTCGAGGTACGGATACGAGCGTGCAATACGAAATAAGATAATACGTTACGTTATTCCATTTGCCAAGGTCCCTGGGCTCCTGTATTTGAAACTCGTATTACGAATGGGTCGAAGCCACGATAAAGGAACGGAGAACGGTCTCGTGACGTCGAAATATTGAAATTAGAACGTAACGAGTATCGATATCTTCGCGTTCGATGTTAACATCGCGCATTATATTTATACGTTTCGTTTATCGATTTAAAGTCGCTGATTTTTCTCGTTTCCTTCGCTTGGTTAAGACGCGGCGCGTCGAAAATATTAATTTGAACAAGTTGAACAAGTTGGTAACCGAAGCACAGCTGTAGGAAGGCTACGTGTTTAAATAAAAATTGTTCCATCGGTCTTGCAGTAAAAATTCTTTCTGCTACCAGATTGGTATCGAGCAAGTGGCACGCCGGATTAATAAGCAGCAGTTGGATACGTCAGAGCTCGGTTGTCGACAAAGTCACGCTGCACCGGTTTAACGTTAAAATATTCATTAGGCGTAACGATTGGCCCGATACTTTCTGCGTGGTTCTACGTGGTTCTGCGTGGTTCCACGTGTGCTCGATACACGTGTGCATGGCGTAATATAACCGGCGAGTAGAACGATGATAACGAGCAAAAATCGTGCTATACTATAATCGGAAATGCCATTTTTCTGCGCTAGTACGCGCCATTTTGCGACGATATGTATATCACCGTTGTCTTGCGATTGTCTTTACAGCGTACTCGCGATATTTACGATCACAATTTGTTATTTGACAGCGAAGCACGACGAAATGAATTTCGTTATTTCGTAGAATTATAAGAAATTAAGATTCTACGTTGATAACCGATATTATTTTTCAAATATTTCCTTTCGATAGTCTCGGGTCTTGGTTAAGCTGTTTAAAAGGGCGAATCAGGTATTATTCTTACAAGTGGATGAAGCGGACGTTTCAGGCTTTGAGGAAAGGGCAGGCGAGATATCTCGTCTATAGATGTGAAAGAGAGTCGATCCGAGCTAATATCATTACGCCGGTTATATCGCGCAGAACGGATAATCGACGCTTTCTTACCTCGGTTCGCACCAGACAACGAACAGGTGAATCGAGAGACCGTGACGGAAAAGCTTGGCGTGAAAAACCTCGATAAAAGAGAAAGCCATTGAACCTATGCCGCCAGCTACCTGGCGTTCGTAATCCCGTGGAACGTAGATTCGCGTAGCTCGCAGCAATTACCAAGATCGTCTTATTAATTTCGCGCTTATTAATGAAACGATCCGGGCTACGATTAATCGCTAATGGGTCTGGACGATGATGTCGGCGACGAAGCCAAATTCATTTCGTTGCGTGTAGCAGGGAGAACCGTCGGATTGGGGGCAGGAGGCGAAAGAGTCGTGGGATTAAACGGTCGATAATTGAATCTATCGTTACAAGAGTACGAGGTTTTCTCGCCGGTCGTAATGACCGAGCTTAATGACTCGTGTGATCCAGCGAGAGAATCGAGAGACCTTCTTCCGTCCCCACGTTCTTTCGTGTCACTGCAGAAAGTTGAAAACCCGCAACGCGGCTTAGCGTGCAGAAGGAGGATTTTTCCTTCGGGGAAAATAAATTATCATATTCATTCTGCTAAAACGATTTGGTTAATCGCTCTACTACAGTCGTTTATTAATCCTAGGTGATGTAAATTTTAATTACACTTTTTCTCGTAAAAGTTGATCGTCGTATTAGAAGCTTCGAATCGTATGCGTTCAACTGGGATAGTAGTCACGCGACCACACATGTTCGCAGAACTATCTCCGCTATATCATCCACCAATTCTTCATATACGGAAGAATTTTAATTGCTAGCCGCGTAATTGTCTCGCATAGATGCTTCGCGGTGCTCTACAGGCGGTCAATTTTAAATAGAAAATTTCTAATTGCTTCTATTAGCGACTAATGCACGCGATTTACCATGTTTTACTCGATTTACGCGATTAAGCGTTAAGCTTGAAAAATTAGCGAAACCGTGGCGATTGCAACTTTGTGTCAACAAAATCTTCCACCTTCTTACGGAGACTGTACGTATGGAAGATTTAAGCGAGCATCGTCGAGTGTTTTTACAGGAAGGAAAAAGCGAGGAAAACTTGCGTTTCGTGCTCGGCTATGTCATTAACTTGGTATAAATTACGCTTCGTTAACACGAACGCTAGATTATACGCGCTATCTGGGATTGACAGTATCGACAGTCCATGAACAGTTTCTTTCTTATACTGAAATAACGAATCGTCTCTATTAAAACGTACACGTATCGTCTCTATATAAAAGTATGAAATTCTTATATAAACACCGGAAGACTCGGCGAAAGGAAGTTTTAGACAAATCCATCGTTTTACAAGAAAACATTTTTTTCTCGAAAAAGGAATCGAATAAACAACTAATAAGAAGATGTTTGGAAATGTACGTAAGATCGGGGAAGGAAACGTCGTCTGTGACCATATACCTTTCTTCGAGATAAGGATAATTTGTATAGAAAGCGGTGACGATGGAAAATGGACGGTGGAAGTTGATCGAACCGTTTCTTTACACGTCGGGCCGACGATATTTTTCTCTAGCATTTCGCGGCACGCGAGAAATAGCGAGCATAACTGTTACGCAAAGTCCTTGTCTCGTTGTCAGTCTACCGTAAACTTGACTTTACGAGCATCGCACGGCCACGAGTCAGCTTCGATGCGTAACTTTTTCGCGGTTTCCTCTGCATTTTGCTTCGTCTCGCCAGCGTAACGGTTCCCCGTTGCAACCTGTCGAGCTTGTTGCAGCGGCCGGAAGATCGAATCCCTGCCGACCTACTGGCTTTTTTCTTTTCTTTTTTTTTTTTTTTTTTTTTTTTTTATTCTCGAGGAAGTATGCCACGGAAAAGCGCCACCAATTTCTTCGCGGCGCTATAGCATAGCAACGTCGGAATTTCCACCCGAACATCAGGTCCGCTAGAGCTACGTTATAATGCCACGATACGACGATACGATACGATACGATACGATACGGTATACGATACAGTATAGGATTCAGGCTACGATGAAAAGGAAACGGCAGAACCCTTTGGCGCTTTGTGTCTCAGCGAAAATTATCGCCGATGCCTCGATACGTCGAATTCCACGGATTCTATCGGAGATGTACGAATGTCAGCGGCGATTCATCCACGAGACCGACTATCCGAGAATGTCTCTGTCCTTCGGATTCCGCGAATCGCGGATCGGTATCGGCCCATTCCCTTTTACAAATTCGCAGAAGAGAGCGCAAAGTAAATCTGAAACGTTTCTAGCCAGAGTTTGTTTCCCAGCGGTTGATAAATATTTTTGGATGCTAGATACGTTCTGCGCGTTTTTACTCCAATTTTATTGTTTACGAGTATACGAACTAATTAGAGATAGACACGCGTTTCACGCTTGTACCGATCGATAAAGATAATCGTTGGATCGAGCAATCCTAACGATCAGCAGCCTCTACATACTTACGTATCTACATACGTACAAGTATCTTTACATTTGTACGAACGAAACGAGGTGTCGGTTTTTATTCGTATGTAAATATCACGCGCGTATCACGTACAACGTATTATATCGTGCGATTTTATACCCATTTCCTATCCTTCTCCGCACCAACAAATTTCGCGTTTATAGAGATTCCTATATTCATATTATGTATCGATTCGATCTTTGTTAGGTTACGTTGCATGGTTGAGGCTTAGTAATCCATTCGCATGCGTTGCTCCAGCTGATAATACTCGCATTTGTATTCAAGCGAAACAAATGCATTAAAGATGTTGCGTATATTCTATTGTTTTCGGTTAATATGGTTCGTTTGTATTTATCATTCGATGAATTAAAATTCCCCTTTGTTTTGTATCGCGTTCGCTCTTTGTATGTACTCGTATTACTTAAAAGTAATTATTTGCAGATTAACGTTGTTTCTATTATTAGAGACGGTAGTAAGAGAACATGAGCGAGCGTCATGTACGCAGGTGGTCAACTCGAAGGCTTTCGAGAAACTTTAGATATAGAAACCACGTCGTAGCGGATACCATATTTATTTAAGCGGTACATTGGATGCAAAAGGTAGCATCTTGTTCACGAATAATCATAGTACAGAATACGAGAATAAAATCAGGTTTATTCGTATCTGTATATAGTTATTCCGCCAACTTTATAAACGAAATATATCGACATTTTTATTAATTTGAACGATCAAAAGCGAATTTCGAAAAGATATATCAAAGATCCTGTAAAGGAAGGAATTTCGAAATTTAGAAAAAAACGCACCCAATCGTATCGCAGTCGCGTTGGATGGATCAATAATTTGCTAAGAATCGAATACGATGGAGAGAATTTCGTTTGCTACTTTATTATCGTTGTCGCCGCTATTATTCGATCTGTGCGAGAAAAGCAGAATACCGCGGCATTCCGCGTGAATTTCGATCAACACCGCACCACCCTGTACCGTGTCTACCGTGTGTACCGTGTGTACCGTGTGTACCGTGTGTACCGTGTGTATCGCGCACGCTGCAGCTCGATGTTCGCCGCTCGTTAACTTGCGCGGTTAATTACATCACGGCCAATGACGTAAAGCAGGAATCATCCGCACGAAGCACGGTAGGTATGTGCGAAATTATCTCGGGAATATCTTTCCAGTGGTCATTGCGTACCGATTCTATTGGCTGCACAGCGTTAACAAATTATGCGACCATCTCACCGTTACGATTAGACCATCTATCATCGTGTTTAGGGCTCGTTATTAACCAACGGCCGCGTGTATCGTCGTGCTCTTTATTTATGAATGTACAGCTGCAGGCATGTAACGGCACTTAACAACACTGCGCTGGTACACGGGGCACACGCAACAAATACATCGCGCGTTAGAAAAATACTTTGGTTCTCGTTATCCTAAAACGAGACATCTATCTCCTCGATATCTGGCTGCTTGGAAAATTACGCGTTTACGCGAGAACAGGGACGCGCTATCTTATACGCATCTTATATGCATTCGGCGCGTCGAAACGATTTGATAATTAACGCGTTCATATCCATTTCGATCGGAGAATGTCCTCGCTGCGTACACGATTCCAAGGGATCGTGCATCTCACCGACGATCATCGATTACCATCCGACATCCGGCTCATTTTCATCCTTAATTCTACGCATGATCGTTTCTTACTTCCTTCTGTAATTGCTCTTCTGTAATTCGCATCTCGCACGAGGTGCGCATACCCCCCGACAGCTTCGCCAGTCATTCGCAGCAACAACGAACAGAACGCACCGGTTGTAACGCTGCAAAATAGAGGAAAATCGTCCCTACCACTGGCCCTCTCTAAATTAGACCGATCCAACACCCCACCTGTTAACGCGGATATTTCTCCTTCCCTAAAGACAAATATCCGCGTAACGTCGTTAATCAGAGGACGGCACAGCCATCGCACAGCCACCGCACAGCCACCATCTAACCTTTTCGTTCGAAACACGCTACTTATTTATTTACTTGTAAACGCGCGTGCTTTTCCTTTTTTGATCGCGATAACTGTTACGACACGGAACTCCTTCAATTTCGACTTATTATACCGTAAAATAGAAAGTTGCCTCGCTGACTTCGATAGAAACTCTTATCTTGTTAATATTTACAGCGACACGCGTTAATATTCCAATATTTCGCTTATTTATTTATCTATTATTATTTATTATCAGCTTATTTAGCTTATTGTCTCTTATTTAGGAAAGGTACGTGCGTTAGTTTTTTTAATGTACGATATTCAGACAGAAAAACGCTGCGGTTAATTACCAGAGACAAACGTATAGAAGAATAATGTTCCGCATACCGTTAATCCTGCTCGCTGTTATTACACACGCGCATAGTTGTGGTATGAAAAATATTACGTCGTGTCAAAATATCCCGTATCTTTATTTTCAAACATGAAAATATTCGCTAGAGTATCATTTTGTTGTTGGTATTGTGGCTGATCTTTCTCGATTGACCGTGTAACTTTTTTTTTCTACTTTTCTTCTAATATAGAGTACGATGACGATAAAGACTGCGTTTCTGTGTAAATCTATCGATTCCTAAGACAAAGAAGTATATCCAGTTGTACAAAACTTTAGCCGTTATATTGGGTTGGCAACTAAGTGATTACGGATTTTTTCATTAGCTGGTAATGACAAAACGTGGTACGATAATTTCCTTCGACGATAGCTTTAAAGGTTAAATCAGCAAAGAATAGAGTAAAAAGATCGAAAGCATAGAATTTTCTAGAAAGCAATACAAATGGAAAAAAGAAAAGTTTAAATCACGCAGTTTTTACCATTTTACCTGCGGATGAAGAGGAAATATTTGAGAAAAAATGTATTACACGACATTGAGGCACCTATATTAAGCTTACCTATTCTTCGTATCGTTTGTCAGTTTGATCAACGCGTCTATCGTCTATCGTTCCGAATCTTTGGCAAACTTATCCGATCAAGAAAATCTTCGGAAAGATTTGAAAGTGTCGCACCACGATCTATTTGTATAATTTAATAATCGACGTAACTATTGGAAAATAAATTTATATCTCTCGTGCCGTAAACAAGGACAAGCGTTAAATCGTCGAATTTACGATTAAAATTCTTCCTACGTATTTAATAATTTCTATTACTTCCTACTGTTTTCATATTTTACGATAATTTACATTTGACGTAGTACAAAAGAACAAAAATCAATGTAAAGCGTGTATACGCGCTACTCTCTCACCGAACAGTTCGATCGATCTCGCCCCGTTTTCTACACTTATTACGAACGAACGAACGAACGAACGAACGAACGATTCAAAAACAAAAATCATAATATTACTGTTGGCAGTTTTATCTTCGATAGGTATTATTATTACATAGATGATAATAGATATGGTTACGGTTATGGTTATCCAACGCTCACGTCGTTTTTATCTACTTTATTTTCATATCGTTTATCTATGAGAATTAATTTATGCGTTTGTTCGTTAAGAAACCTCGATCGATCTAATTTTCTTCCCCTTCTTCTTCTTCTTCTTCTTCTTCCTCCTCGTCGTCGTCTTCTTGCATTCTTAAACATCGCGTCGCATCGATAATATGGTCTTTAGCGACGGTCATTCTAATTTGAATTATTTCTTATAAACGACAATTTTCCCGTAAGCAACGTTTTTCAAACGGTATTACACGCTTCCTTCCTCTCCACCTGAGTCTGATCGCTCCGATCGTTCGTCACTCGATATTTTTAATAGAATCCAGATTTTGCTTCAAATTAATTCACCAAGTAAAAACATTTGCGAGCGATTCTACTTGTAGAAGAAACACGTATAAAAGAAAACGCACGTCACGCTTACTTTCCGAAAATAAACACGATCGCTTTAAATTCCAGCCCCTGTCGATTCACGTATTAACGAACTCTGATCGTTGCCAGAGACATTTTGCCGAGCCAATGGACTCGAGGATTTCGTTCGCTGCAACATTTTGCTCGCAATTACGAAGGAAATCGCCTACCTGATACGATCACTGTTTTCTCCCCACCGACCACCCGCCCTCCCACGGTTGCTCGTCGTCGGTCACGTTCGATCACAAATCCCAAGGTTTGGCAGCACCTCGAAACACGTCCACGGTAAGAAACGAATTGATAAAAAATCACGGAAGAGAAGAAAAATCGAGCGACAGAGGTGATACACGCACGGCGGTCGTACACGAACTACTGACACGAGTCGCGAGTGTGCCGCTGGCTGGCGACGTTAGCGTCTGACTACAGACGGCGCCTGACTACTCACCACGGGATTGGTCGACGGCCGACCACCTTGCACGTATGCACGTATGTATGTACGTACGTGTATACACACCGTACACCTGGCTAAATTGCACGATCGTTCGTGTGCGTTTCTGCGGTCAGGAACAATAGAGGCGGAACTGGTACCGAGCTGCATTTTTTTCGCGACGAATGAATGAGATGCGCTCGCTCGGAGCTGCTGGCTCGCGTTCCCGCTGTCTCGTCTCCTACTCCTACTCCTACTCCTACTCCTACTACCTCCTCTACGATAGAGTGGCGCGCACGCCCGATCAACCTAACGCAACACTGCGAAAAATTAACTCTGTATATACTATACGCATATATATATATATATATGTATGTATACTTGTCGCGTTTGAATACCGCTAACCTGCGAGTCCATAAATTCTGATACAGTCAATAGTCCATCTTTTATGTGGGATGCCATGCTGAATCTCGCGTTTTCAAACGTTTTCTAAAGTTTTGAAAAACATCTGCGCGTATCGTGACGAGAAGAAAATTGTCAGAAGCACGCACTAGCCACTCAAGGTATTTATCATTGCATTCGAACATTGATTAATCGATTAATTAAATCTCAAACATTTTACTGATTTCCCAGTGACTTACGTTTAAAGGTATCACTGATTCTACCGTATAAACTACATTCGCGTTTCACTTATGCATCGATAAAGAACCTTGTTACGTTTCCGAACAACTTATTTAAACGGATATAATTTGATATCGAATCTGATGTCGATATCGATACAGGACGCAGGATAGAAAAGATAACATTCTACGTAAAACATCGTCTATAATAAAAATCTCATAGCGATGCAGACAGCGATAGGACTAATTTTAATTTAGTTAGCTAGTTTTAATCGTACGTTACGTTAATCGAATCGTAAATCATAGGATAAAATAAATTTCGATTATCGAATTTAGTCGCTTCGCTATTCGTTCTTCGTTGCTTCCAATAAATCTTCCTTACCGATTACGACTTTGGAAATAGAAACGAACTATCGTATCGATCAGTTCAATATCTTTATTCCATTGTCGTTCCGATCTCACAAACTAAACTGAAAATATCCATTTTAGAAGAAAAAAGACAAAAAATACCATTTTAATGAATTAAAAAATAATCAAAAAATTGCGTACGCGTGTTTAAGAACGAGATACCCATGGTTTCCAGTCGTGCCATATAAAAACGAAAATCACCGTTCCTTCTAGCTAACTTGGAATAATCGCTTCTATCAAGATCCGAGCGATTCGTCTGTGCGAGTCTGGTAAAAGAAGACAAATTGCAATAGCCGCACGGAGTATGCAAATGAAGAAATGGATTCTCCGAAAGAAAGCTCGTGACGTTACATCATCTCTGGCAGAATTTTGTACGACGACATAAAAGAATAACGACTTTCGCCGTGCGTCGTTTGTAATTTGGTGAAAGTACACGGTGTTTCTTCCATTTGTACTTGGTTCGATTTCAAAGGCGTCTATCGGATGTCGTTATTGCGCAGCAAGATCGTTCCATTTAATTAGGCGTACAGTCGTAAATAGAAATTCTATCGGACCGCGACCATCGCCGAACGAAAGTTTGCGCGATTCCACTCTTTTTTTCATCGATTCGGTCGACCGTCTTCTTTTTTTCTTATATTTTCTTATGTTTTTTCGACGTCTGCTGGCGACGTACGGTTTTTCAACGTTACTATCCGACTCTACGTTCGATATCCTTGATATAGAAGTTTGAAAAAAATGCAAGAACCAAATAACGGAAAATTATTTGTTATCAAAGAATTAGAATTACAGAACTAAAGGAATTATAGGTATACGTGTATCAACTGTTTCCCACTAAGCCGGCCCGAGTGCTCCAAATATTATTTAAACGAAACGCACGAAAACAGTGAAACGCGTTGTAAATATTTTTTTAATATAATTTATTAAATATGTCTTGCTCTCTCGCCCTATAAAACTTCCGTTAAAACTAGTTGTTTTATGAAATTTAAAATTATTTTAAGATCAACGCTGAAATCATCCCCTCCACATAGTACGTGTAACTCACAAATCGAAATGTTTATTACTTATCGAAGATGATTTATTGATTTAAACAGATGCCTGTCCTTAATGGTAATTAGGATCGTATTACACGATAAAATACGTACTAAAATTTTTTTTTCTGGCTCGTATCTAATTCGACTCAACCGTTCGAATACTGGAATACTCGACTGTGCGACGCGTGACGACGTTCGATCGCGGCAAAACGGTCGTCGCTAATGCTCGTCGAGAACATGGGCCTCGTTCGTCTGCACGCTCGTTTAATACACGTATTATTGCAAAACCACGAAATCGCGAAATAGACGAACCGCGTGCAGAATATCACGACGAGGGCACGTAGCGTCGCACGTAGAAACGATAATAGCTGCGAGTCGAATGTTAAATAAAATAGAAACGGATCGATTTCCACTTGTTTGCAAAATGCCGATTTGTTCATTTTCTGGTAGGCAAACTATTCGAAAAACTAAAATCTTTGCGAGGGAAGACGAGGAAAGTCGAAGAAATCGAAATGCGATCGTGTGCGTTCGTGCGCAATTGCGCAACCGTGCAGATATTAATTAACAGCTGTTGGTTGCATCGAAAATCCATTACGTTGTCGAAGGAGAAACGTAACTGAATACCTACGTATCGATGATTATGCGATTTAATGGTTTAAAGAATTTTCAACGTTTTGAACAAGTGTAACTACCGATGAAATTCAGTTCGTTTACAAATATACAAAATACAGCCCACATCCGTTCGCGCGTATTAAGTAATATTAGGTATTTATAAAAAACCAAGTGAAACCATTACAAAATCGTTTAGCCTTATTGGCGATCTTAAATTGCAAAACAACCATGTTAGACATCATAATGAAAATTTCATCAATTTTGGATCGTCGTGTTGTACAGGGTGCGTCAAAGTTATATGACAGGGTTACCGCAGCGTGATTCTACAGCCTCGGTTTCCTACAAATTGGTGTAAGAAAGCTAACACACGACACCGAGTCTAACTTTGAAATTCAAAGTCGGAAGAACGAATTTGTTCGCTCGTCGCGAGGGAACGATGAGAAAAGTTTCATTGGCTCCTGTATTGGCGTTATTCGCGGTACGTTTAGATTTCACAATCGGATACAAAGAGTCGAATGGCGTCAGAGAGGGCACGATTTCACATCGTTAGTTTCTTCGCAGGTAGGCACGGAAACAACGCACGAACGAGATTCCGTATTCCCAGCCTCTTCTCTACAATTTTCCAGCACTGTGTAACTTTTCTGTTTCTGTTTCTCTGATTATAGAGATCGATAGCAAACGACAGAATCTCTCTGCGGAAAGGTAAATTAGCCAGACGGCAATTGTATCGTGTATATATATATTGTAAGAATTTTAAATTGCTTTAATATCTAATATTTGAATAATTTAATATATGGATGAGAGCAAGAAGAACAACGGCGGAGAAAGGTGAAGACGGGCGAACGAGAGAAACTGTCAGACAGACGATCGGGTAATCGAGTTGACCCCATGGACGATTAACCAAATTGGAAGGTCGCGGGATGACTGAATCATGACTTATCCTTGAGCTCGTGCCATCCGTTGTATTTGCCGAATGTTCGTAGATTCGAGTACAAACGTTCGACAAAAGTTAATCGAGCGAAATTTATAAAAGTTCGCGACTATGTAAACGGAGATGAAAAAATGAAAGTACCTAACAAGTTGGTAGATTTTAACGATCCTCGACCTACTCCATACAAATTCATCGTGAAAAGCGTGGCGGTAACGTTGTGTCAAGGTAACAAGGTCTTTGTAACTTTTTGGATAAATGTTCGAAGAGAGAATGTATATAGCTGAAGGAAGTTATTGCATCGAACGATATGACTTTACAGCCATCAGGAAACGAGGCTCGCGTTACTCTATAATAATAAATAATAGTTACTCCACGATTTAAATTTATCGTGTGCTTCGGAATAATCGTTTTTACGTTCAACGAATTAACGTAATATCGATGATCTTATTTAACAGCTAGTTCGACAGTTTGTTGAACAGTCGATATCTCCTATTCGACCTTTAAAAAAGATAGATCGAGCTCGAAGGAAATCCGACTAAACGTTAATCTTATTATTTTCAATTTAGAGTAATACACGCGATGTAAAATGTTTTAATTTCGACAAGCGTGTATGTATCGATGAGTGAATTTCGAACAGAAGGATATCGTTACGTCGCGCGAGATGATCCGTGCGACGTCCCTCTCGGTCTGGCCGCCAAGGCCTACCCCTCGTTACACCGACCCGCGATAAACCCAAGGAACCGCCATCAACCGAATCGTTTTAGCTTAATTTCTATTCGTATAAATATTTTCGGTTTATGGATGGTCCTTCGAACGGTCCTTGGGTTTGTTGCATGCACGCTCTTGCTGATTACGGAGAAAACAGATGTGCCCAGCGAAATAGCTGGTTTTTCCCAGGAACAAGGACACCCATGAGCCACATCTGCAGGAGACTTTCTTCTCGTATTTTATTTATTAACATTGGCTATAACCAATGGGCATCGCGGATCGTTACCCTCGCTTTTCTACCGAAAAGCTTGAACAACGAATCCGCGTTCTTAGTTCAAAAAGGGTACATCCACACCGAGCTTCCCTCCTAAATAGTACGAGACGGCTCTGTTACTGTTCTTACGCTCCTCGGACAGTCGAGTCCACTGTTCTATCAATCCTCGGGCAGTCACGATCTCGGTACTCGACACCTCAAATCTATCAGCCTTCGGGTCAATTAACTAGTACACTTTCCGACACGACGAAGTCAAATGATTTCTGTCTACGTTATAAGTGTTGTAATCTGGTGGAAATATATACGTATTATATAACTGTAGGCTACAGTTGTATTCGACAACAAACACCCCTATTATCCCGAATGAAATAAGGGGATCGCCCTGCTCGTGGTGTCGATTCGTATAATCGTAACGGGAATTTACGACTCCCGTTGACGCGCTTCAACGCGATCGCGTCTCCCCGCGACTGGACGAAAATACAGATATCACGGTATCACCAAATTGATACGAATGATATGAAAGATATGAATTTCTTTCTTCCGAGCTTCATAGGGATTTTCAAAGTCGTTGCAAGATAAAATAAAGTATCGGCACAATGTGCCCTCCTCGGAGTCCTACGACATTTCGGTTTCAAACGTTATTTTCCTTCATCCATGGTGTTCAAGGTACTCGCGCGTTTTCACATAGAACGGACACACCGTATATTCATAGAAGGTTTGGACAAGTGTTGGAATACTTTCGTAAGCTACTTTTAACATAACATAATTACATTTCGACAACGGTAATGCCATTTATCTCTCTCGAATTATCGGGCTCTAACGATATATCGCAGCGACACTCGTCGTTCGGTACAACGATCGTCCTCCGTTTCAACGGTGACGGCACCCTTCCCAATGGTCATCGATGTTTATTAATATTTGAAATATCCGATAAACGGATGTATATTCCTTTATATTCTCCGACTTCTCTAGAATTACGTAACTTGGATGAACTTCCGCGACGAATACTAAATCCGATGGAATAATTTAGATAAACGTTGGAATCTCGCCTCGAGTCGCTAGAAGATGTGATCGATATGTATTTTAGATTCTAAAGCTTCTTTTACGCGATTCACGCCCATAATTAACCACTTGAAAATTAATAAGTAGATATTTATGACTTTTCACGTTCGTGCTATTTATTACTGGACATTTTATTACGAGCATTAAAAAACAGCATTAAAGCATCGAATATACGTGTATATACTTACGTACGTGTATTATATAAGCTCCGATGCTGTTGCTATTCTATAGATCTTTTTTTGTAACGCAAACTACAAATCACTTTACGAATATCAAATAAGACAGAATCTTTCCTTACGATAATAACACGATGCATAACACCTTTGATATCTTTTAACACCGTACGATTTTTATACAAATTCACATTTTTACCAACGCAACTAAAGAAACAGAAATATAAATAAAGATCTAAATCACGTACTCGATACTTTGAACGTTTTATATATTTTATATATTCTGTACATTTTTGCGTCATTAAAATCTCTCATCGATAATAGTTAGTCTGTCGCGCAAAATAATAACGATTATTCGTTCGTTGAAAAATCTCAGCCCGATCCAAGCCCAATCGATTTAATCGAGTTGTGATAGACATTTCTTGTATTTCTCGCGTCGCTCTTTCTCCTTCTATCTCTAGTCACGGATATACAGTTGTGCACGGGGCTTTAAGCTCGCCCGACCCTCCTCTATAAACGGAAGATAAGGCGACTGGCAACCAATACTCACGCGTACGCTGTAATAGACGCACGACTATAGGCACAATTCGCTTACCGCGTGGTACGGACAGTTTTTTACCAACTCGGAAACTAAGCGTAACCGCGTAGGTTATATATATATAGGAAAAAGTTTTTCAAAATATTAATTTCTATCGCATATTTCAAAGTCATCGAAATCGGATACGAGATAGCTTTTCCGCAGTTTCACCGAGCAAACGTTAGAAATGATTCGCGATACGTGTATGAGAAGCAAAAAATGTAAATAAACGATGGTGGGAACAGCGTTTTTCTGGCGGCAGACAACTTTAGAACGGCGCTGATGTAAATCACGTTCAAACATTTTTTTCTTTATTCTTCCGGCGCTTATCAACGTACAACCTTTTTGTACGAACGAAAGCTGTTAATTGCTAACAGTTAACTGCGAGTAGTTTGAACAAATTTTCAACAGAAATTTACGTACAGATAAAAGAAGCGAACATTTTTTCTATAAATCTATCGATAAAAGAAACAAATGCCATAAAATTGTGCGAATTAGTTTAATAAACATACATGAACAGATAAAATGTGTTAAAAGCTACCTTTTGCACACGTAGAGTACATTCCTTCTTCGGATACTCCGCTTATATATTCAGATACACGTTGACATCCGGAGAATATAAATGGAAACGATCGAAAAAGGTATAACGATCGTAGAGGTGAGTTTACGATAAAAGATTTATCAAGCAGCGTACAACGTATAAGCGACCTAACAAGACTGCTTACGAGATAACATCTAGTTCGTTCCAAGTATACGATCCATACTAAATTCGCCGATCGATCGAATCTGAAGATGCTCTCTGATCTTCCGAGAATAACGAAAAATGTACCGATACAACTTTCCATCTTCATCCTTGAAAATTCCAATCAGTTAGCACGACGACACGATGCTTGTTGTTTCCGATTTCCACCAAAAGAACAAGTAATTCTAAACAGATTCTGAACAATTTAATTTCTTTGCTTTCTCACATTCTGCGATATGAGAATGTTCAAATACGATAGAGTTTTTTTGTAACAGCGAAAGTTTCAAATATGTCAGCTAAATATTAGCACGATAATATATGTACGTATCTCTCGAGGGAAAATAAATTTCTTAAATTTCAAGACAAAGTGAATGAACTATTGATGTTATTATTATCGCATTAATATTACGATGTAACTGATATTTCGATTTTATGTATAAATATCCTTTCAAAACATTAAACGTTTGCGTTTTACTTTCTATTACTAATCTCTTTTTATTATTGTTGCAGTCATTGGCGACTACTATCGTGTTAAACAACGCGCACGTATATTCTCGATCTGCTAGAGAGAAGGCCGCTACTAGCGAGCTATCGTGTTTCGAACCATCATTGTGGTACTCGCGCTCAAGGCTCTAACAGTCTGTGGCGCATGGACCTCTTAGACTATTGGTAGTCTAACGTGTCAGTACCTGCTACCTCCACGCACAGTGAGTAGCAATTAAACATGAGAGATAGTTTTATGTTTTACGCGGATACCGCAGCACCAAAGCTGCGCTGAAATAACCACGATACAACTACGAATAAACCGACCGGTATTCCAACAGCTTTTATTTATCGAAATGAATTGTCACGTAACGATTGAAGGAACGCAGCATGGTTTAATAATTTGCTTAGAACAGCACACTGAAATATCGAAACGTGCTATATAAGATTCCTTATGAATTGCAAAAAGTCATGGAAAGGATCGATGTGTGTGTGTGTGTGTGTGTGTGTCGATGTATAAAACGATAAGTCAATGAAAATACTATATCGCCTTTAAAATTTCAAATTTCGCCACCAACTTTCTAGCCCAGCCAATATTAACTTCGAAATCATTGTAGCCCTAATTAATGAAACGAAGCGTAATATCGTCAAGAATATCAGTAGGATTTTTCGTTTCGAAATTTTCTTACGCATTTGAGGTTGGGTGAAAGTAGTGCACCGAGTGAAAGTCAAAGCTACAACATCGAGCCTTTGGAAGTACATAAAAATGATTGCACGAAACGAAAAGAAGTTTAACGTAATATTTAAAGAGCAGTCGTTTCTAAAAGCCTCGAGATATTTGCGACACTTGGAAAATCGATTTTTCAATTTTCTTACGTACTGTGCAATAATCTTGGTGGATAACGTAATTCACACTTTTTGCGTGTACATTCCGCGGATGAAACAGGTGCCTGTTATGCCATGTTTAGATATTAGCGCATCAGGAATTGCTGTGTACGGTGACCGCGAGAACTCATAAAGCGACCAAGTCAGATGTTGTGTCATTAAGGCCATGTTTGTAATAATCATCTCGAGAATGGTCGAATATTAGATAAATAAATAACGCGTTAGCTACGTGTATATTAGCGTATATAGGGTGTTTCGTGCGACAGAAGCTGCGTTTTTTCTTTTTTCTTCTTTTTTTTACAATTAATAGAGATATAAAAAGATTTTAGAAAAGAGAATTAAATCAAGTAGCGAACATCAGCTAAATATATACTTGCTATTACTTTCGTTTCATTATTTTTATTACTTCCATTACTTCTGTCATAATGCTATCTTTTACTTTCACTGCCGTATCATGGATAAGAGTTGCTAACTTCTTCGCCCACTTCTTTCCTTTATTACGCATTAACGACCAAAGATTCTCATCAGATTCGCAACTTCGAAACGAATTTTTCGAATTAACGATCATAAGGCTACTGACTAAATGACAGAAAGAAGAAAGAACTATCACCCGAAGAAACGGTGTATATTCTGTTTATAGAATTCTAAAATATAATAATTCTACGAAAATATTTTAATATTACCTTTAAATTTTAAACTTAAACTTCACCGCATAATTTTTAAACGAACCGATATATCTACCAAAATTAATATTTCCCAGCGAATCGCGTTTCCGTTTGAAAAAGAAAAGGACAGGGAGGGGGAGGGGGGTCGAAAGAAGCGCGATAAAGGAAAGGAAAGGAAAGGAATGGGAAGGAAAGTAGCGAAGTAAAGCAAAACGAGGAAAAGGCAAAAGACAAGAGTCGCGGGCAAAGCAAAGGCACATACCTGAACAAGTCGCTTCGCGTCGCTGCGATCGCGATTGTCGGGCCCCACGGCTATGTTAGGTTGCCGCATTCCACCTGTCAGAAGGTGGGTCCGCTCTCTCACGGACCGTAAAGGAAGCAAAGAAGCCACTAACGGCAGAAAACGAATCGCGCTCCGAAACTTTCTTTCCTAACTGTCACGAAATCACCTTCGGAAACCGATCCTTTTCAATATGGCTGTGTACATACATAGGTTCTGATCCGCTATTCGCTATACTTACGTATGTACCTCTTTAATGTCCATTTTCCGCTAACGATTCGCGCCGCATTCCTGATTCGATCGTAGAAAATCCCAGCTAGAGATCCTATCGAAACTGCCGTCGACGTTGCTTCTTGAAAAATATTTTCACCTTTCTCCCAAATCTGTTCACCAAGCACACCAGATCCTGCGCAAATGTGTATCGAGAAGCACGCGTGGGTCTGGAATGTAAATGGACTGGACGATTATTAAAAGATCAAACAAAACCGACGAAATGTACTTTTTCACGATCACTGAACGCACGATCGATAACGTGATACAGTCCGTAACGTCTTTATCGAACGAACGATTCTACGGGATGTCTCTCGAAACAAAAGTCCAAACAAATTGTTGCCCGAGCAACGTTCTCCACAACATAACTGGACACCGGTAGGTAGGGGAACTGATCCGAGGAACGAGTGCTAGGGGCTAGGTAGGAGGTAGGAGCTGGTCTGAAAGGCGAGAGGAAGGACGTAGGATACCGACGAAGAAGAGGGAGGAAAGACAAAACCAACAGGAGGGGGAAGCCTCGTACTCAACGCTGTCCTGATGAGGCAGGAGGATGGCCGGTAGGCGTTAGGGCTCAACACAGTTTTCTTCCTGTGTAGCAACCTCTCTATACGCACGTGAATGTAATTGAAATATCCTTGTTTCCTTTCAGATCTTTTTTTCTATTTATTACCGTGTATACCTGAGACTCGATTTTTACCTTCCACGCTAATACCCAGCAGCTATCGCGTCTCAATGCCTCTCCACTTTATGTTCCTCATTGTTTACACGACTACTTTGCGTTTCTTTCTTTTTTTTTTTCTTTTCTTTTTTTTGTTTTACGTTATTACGGTGTTTAATAAATATCGTTTTCCTTATAGTCTCGTAACGGTATGAATCATATTATTTAAAGAGAAATTTAAAGAGAAACAACAAGATAAAAAGAAATCTACTCTTAAGGAACCAAATACACTCGTAGGTATACTCCAAATACACTAGGACGTATCTTATACTATTTTCAGACTGTTCATTGGAAATCTAACGGACAGAAGAAACAAAGGAAATGCTAAATACAATTGAAAAAAGAGGGGGTTGATGCTCGTTAAAAGTTAATTTCTTTCATTTCAACAACTGACACGGAAAATAAATTTATTCTTACGTTAACGTTCTATCTTTCGCCTATATTCCATCTATAGCTCATCCGCTTATCATTTTTATTTCGCTCTAACTGCAGCCAATTATTTTTTAGAATATTTTTACATTTTAGATCGTCTATACAACAGTAAGGAAATTTTTAATAGTCCCACATTATAAAAGGTATATTAAAAAATTAGTTTCAAACGCTTATTAACACATATACCGTAGATGCATACACGTACATACATGTATATCTCACTTATATCTCTCTTTTATTTCTGGTTTTTAATTTTATCCGTTAATTAATGGAAGAATCCTGAAATTAATAGCTATAGAATTAATATTTATGATTGTTTATAAAACAAATTGAATCGATTAGAATACGATCTCTATCATTATCTTATACGCTTAAACGTGACAAATATTTAAAACTGCATTTTACGTTAAAATTATTCCTCTTATTGCAGCGGAGACATTAATCTAAAGAGTAGCGTAAAAAATGGTTCGCGTGATCGTATACATCCATGAGAGAAGAAGAAATATTTAAATCGTCGTCACCGAGTACACCGCAAAATTACATAATATGTAATTCCTTTTACAATTGAGGCCAATCACATTGCGTAAAAGAATCTCGTCATTTACTCCGCTCTAACTGCTTCTAAGCGCGCGATTTATGCAGATTTCCAAAGATACAAATGAAGATTTAAACAAAAGATATTAAGATATAATAAAGTGAACGATCTTAATAATGATACTTAATATCAGTATCGATGATTCAGTTCTGTGATTATTTAATTAATTTTCATCTTGTACGAATATAGCAAAGAATTATATATATATATATAAATGAAATAATAATATATGAATTTTTATTTTAAAGTATAATTAAAATATAATAATGTTTTTTCACAATTTGTTTTATATATATGTATGTGTGTGTGTGTGTGTGTGTGTGTGTGTGTGTATTATTTTTTTAACCAAATATGTACATTTTTTAAATATACATAATAATTACTTTATGTTTTGAATTTTTGATTTCTTTTCAATGACATCGAACTATATTAGAAATGCAAAATGTAGTTACAGTTAAATATAGTTATTGTGTACTCGATCGATTCTTGCGTTGTACATAGAAAATATACATACTTCATAGGTAGATTCCCTTATAGTTAACCTCACTTGTGAGTTTGCCAAAAGTACGTTGATCGCTATAGAAATAAAATGGCAACAATAATGGAATTGATTGATTCTTTTGATCATGAATCAAAAGAGTATGAAGAATTCTTGCAACACTTAATATGTTTTAACAGAGATATACCATTTGATGTAGAAGAGGTAAAATTATATTTTTGAACATAACCTTACGCTTGAAAGATAATACATTTTGATCGTAATTTTAACTCAAATATACCACCCTTTTTTCAAATATATGTAATATACAATGTACATTCCTATTTTTAGGTTGAACAACTAGAGGATGTCTTTGTATCGACTGTAAATAACTATTTAAATGAATCACATTCTCGATGTAAAGCTTTATTACTTTTGAACATGATTTTACCACAATGCTCGACAGATACTCTTTTAAGATATTGCACATTATGGATAACAAAAGCTACCCAAGTATTAAATAGTATCCATAGTACGCCACAAGACTTATCAATTTCTTGTAAAATTATTGGACGTCTGATTATCAGATCAAAAGACATTCCTGATCTACAAAGACAAGTATCTAAGCAACATGTAAAGTCGCTTATCGATGTAATCAGTAATTTGAGTACAGAAACGAAGTGTGGTCCAGTATATTATTTGATTGCTGTATTGTTACATCGATATCCAGAAATTTGTGAACGTCATCAGGTATTCGATCTTCTTTACTATCGCAGAAAAGTAATGTATAGACATATTTACTTAGTGTGAAATATTTTAATATCTCAGGAGACTATAAAAACCATTATACTACTACAAGTTGATTCTACGCAAGAAAATCTGGTTTGTGCCAGTGCAAAATGCTATGCCCTTCTGGCAAAAGCAACAGAGCGTTCGTTTAAACCTCCACCGTCGAAACCAAATTATAATGGATGGATATATAACCAAGCACTTATTTGCAATAGCTTACATGTAATAATGGATGAATTATTTTCAAACTTGACAGAATTAGAAAACGTGGACATATGGGATAAATTAGAATTACCTGATATATCTGAAGAGAATATCATTCAATTCTATTTTACACAGAAACAAAGATTTTCGAACTTGTGTTCTTATTTATCATTTATGTTATGGTAAGAGAATAATTTACAAATGTCAGTTTGTATGTAATATATTAAAAGGAGATTGTTTAAATAGTCTAAACTTTATAGTGGACTTGATGAAAATAATTCAGTATTACCACATGAGATCTTGAAGGTTTTATGTAGAGGATTAGCGATACAACCGTCAAACATAAAAAATCAAAATTCTGTTAAAGAACAAATTTTATATCTTATTTTACCAAAACTACATATTGCTTTATTCAACGTTCTGAATTCGCTGATAAATGGGTAAGAATATTATAATTTTGAAATAGCCAATTATTTATTAAAATGAAACTTATATGAGTATAAAATATGTAGATTTAAAGAACAGTTAGTATCGTATGGATCGACGATATTGGAACTGCTTCTTCAAACATTGCAATGGACAGAGAATGCTTTAGAAAACCAAATAACGATTAGTAAAGACAAACCATTTAGAAATGTGAGGATATCTGTTTATAAATGTCTGAACTCTTGGTTAATGAATACTAATTCATTATCTGGTATAGAGACAGTTGCGGATGAATATCTTCCTTCTATATTAAAAGATATTGTACCAGAAAAAAGTCGTGTTTTATTGACTGTAAGTTTATAATAGCATTTAATAAAAATTTAATTGTATTTCAATATAATACAAACTTAATTGACTTGTTTAACGGATAAATTGGTGTCACAGATTCAAAAAACGCAAGATTTATCAAAAAGAGCATTGAAGCGTTTCCGAAATAGTCAATATGAGAATGGTATACATTTGAGTAATGGAATTGCTTCTAATAAAGAGCATTATTTGGATACGGATGTATGTAAAGTGGCTCTTGATATATTGCAAAATATATTTTTCAATGGCGGTACTCTCTTAAAACAAACATTTTTTAAGGTAAGCCTTCCATTTTCATATTTTGTTATAAAGCTTGATGCTTGATGTAATAATTGTTTCTTTTTTTTAGACTGTACAAAATATTGTAATACCTTTGCTGTACGACTGTTATTTGAGTACAAGTGAAGAAAAATTTTATAAAGAACATACTCACTGTCGTTTGTTACTATTTAGAGTTTTGAGAGCTCTGCAAATGAATCCGCATTCCTTAACACCTTTACCTACGCAATACTCTCTAGAGATATTTGAAATGGCTTTGAATGATAATAATTTACATATTATTCAAGAAGCCAGAGTGGCATTGGCTGAACTTGAAAAAATCATGCATCCTCATGCTCCACCTATTCAACTAACTCAAGTAGAGTAAGTTTTAAGAGTTTATGTATTTGCTTAAGAATATTAATGTCAATGGCGAATAGAATCCTATAATTTAGATTTTATATATTTATATTATTATATTATATATATTTTTTATATATATTGAATTATATATATTTTTCAGGACAATAGAAAAGGAATTTGTTACTGGTGAACAAATTGTACAAGGACATAGTACAATGGAAAACGTACTTTCACCTGTTATTGAAACTATTGCGGACGAAGGTGTAGAATCATCGCCAAATAAAAAATTAAAAATTACAAAATCACAGATTCATAGTGAAATTGTTGAATCTGGGATAGAAAATGTTATTAAAGATAAACTGCATATTACACAAACAAGCAAAGATATTGTAGAAGAACAAGATAACACGATAAAAGAACAAATAACAGTCACAATACTGAATAAAGATATTGTAGAAAGTGAACAAGCTGCACAAATTTCTGACGAATCAGTAAATAAAACTGCTTCAATGACAGTCGTGACTAGTGATACAGAAATACCGAAATCAGTGTCATCCTTGAACGTTATTAAACAAACTGACGGTATTTGTATTGGAAATACGAATACAACAGGAGCTATTAAGCGTACCTCGAAAAATATTTCTAAAATATCTGAAGTAGATAAAGAACATTTTGCACAAGAAGAAGAGGAAGAAGAAATACTGCAATTGTTCCAGGATGTACTAAAGAATGACAGTTAATCACATTTTGAACATTTTAAATTCGCGATATATATATATATATATATAGAATTGTACTTGTGGATTATATATTTGGCTGCTGAAATTTCTTTCCAAATATAGTTTTTATATTTATATTTTGTACTTTCTATCAAGTCATTGATTTTTAGGATTTTAAAATTCGTTATAGAGATTTTTTAATCATAGAGCATCATTATGAGAATTTTATAATTGTATATACAATTATTTACTTCTCGATAATTTCGATAATGCGAACGTAAAGGCAGCACTAACTCCAGTACCATGACCAAGTGCTATAATTCTTTTTTTGATGTTCATCAAAATATTCTATATGATCTTCCACTTATTTAACTTAACTTAAAAACTTAAAAATCCTAACATAAATGTGTAACATCATGTATGAAAAGTATCTTTTCTGTCTTACTATTATACAATGAAAATAAATATTATAATAATTATATTAATGTAGGTACTTATTTGTAGTTTGATTATCAAATGAACCCAATCTATATTGAATCGACACAACTTGTATTATTTTTCTTTCAATTATGTCCTTTATCTCATACTGACAAGCAAAACCTCTTCTAATACCGCCCCCCCCCACGTACGGAAATATTAATGTCGGATATCCATCGTTAGAATTTGGAAACATAACTGTGAATGTGTTCAAAAATCTAACATTACAATCTTCGCATCTTGTAATTCTCTTGTCGTTAATTAATATTAAGTTGGATACACGGTGGTTCCTGTTTCGTGGCATTAATTTCACCTTCCAAGTGCAGAGGAAATAGTCTCTAAACGGAATAATGATCATCTTTACTTCTTTATTTAATGAGCATATTTCGTTTAGTAAAAGAGTGTAATTTAAATAAACTTTTAGTGATAACACTATCATGTTTATTAAGTTAAGTCATGCAATCCTTATTACAGGATGTACGAGTTGATAAATCGATGTTCACATACATATATTTTATAGCGATAAAGTTTTATTGTTGTAATTATATATCATTAATATGTGTCAGCTTTTAAATTAAATCGTCTACACATTTTGCATGCTTGCATTACAATAATCGGAACATCCGTTTCTCTAAGTATTCTTGGTATTGATAACTAACACAAGTGAGAGTTTCTATACACGCAGACAGAGCAGAACTATATAAATGCTTAATACTATAAAATTAACAATTGTAAATTATTATTTTTACAATAAAATCTATACCAAGTATCGTTTCGTCAAAGATACATTTCAGTTTTTAAAATCAAACATTTCGGCGGGCAGGCAGTGCAGCCAATTTAAACTTTATACGTTGATGTGATTTCCGGTTGTGTCTTTCTCTGTTCGATATCGGTTTGGTCGGTATGTGACTCGTGATTATGTTACATTTAAAATCCTCTTAAATTTATGAAAATAAAATGCATCTGCTATAAAACAATTGTCATTAGAACACATTTATTAATTTTGTAGACGTTCCTGTAAATATTTTAGTTTTTAGGAAGAAAATTAAGTTAAATGTTGATTGTATCGTTTAGAGGTTATGTTGTTACGCTACGAGAATAACAGATAGTGTCACGTTTTTCACTGTTTCTAGCATTGTAAGAGCAAAATGATTTAACGTTTTATGTAATTTTGTGTATAGGATTTGAATCATGGGTCGAGTGATTCGTGCTCAGCGTAAAGGAGCTGGATCTGTTTTCAGATCCCATACAAAAAGGAGAAAGGGAGCACCAAAACTTCGCTCCTTGGATTTCTCCGAAAGACATGGTTATATCAAAGGTGTTGTGAAGGTTCGTTCGATTTTTTTATTTGTAATATTTTTAGTTAACTTTGTCCTTTTTTTTTTTATCTTTTTTCTTTTTCACTGTAGATTCTTACTGTATTTTCATTTTTTTAGAAGTTACATTCACATTCCTGATGAATTTTAGTTTGTCTACTTCTACTGAATAGACATCCGATGATGCTACTAGAGGCTCTTTCTCACGCTGTTATGCGCTTTTATAACATTATACTGTAAAAATTTATTACGATCTCCTGTTAAAAATGATTGCATTTGCAGGATATCATTCATGACCCTGGTCGTGGCGCGCCGTTGGCTGTTGTTCATTTCAGAGATCCGTACAAGTTCAAAACCCGTAAAGAATTATTTATTGCTCCCGAAGGAATGTATACTGGACAATTTTTGTATTGTGGGAAAAAAGGTAAACGAAGAACTTTAACCAGGATATATTATTTAGAATGCATTAAATTGTTTATAAAATGGAAGAAATATGAAAAAAGTATTGGTATAAATTAATAATATAGAATATTTTATGTTGCAGCAAATCTTCAAATTGGAAATGTGATGCCTGTTGGTCAAATGCCTGAAGGTACCATTATTTGTAATTTGGAGGAAAAAACTGGCGATAGAGGTCGATTGGCAAGGGCTTCAGGAAATTATGCTACGGTCATAGCTCATAATCCCGATACAAAGAAAACCAGAGTGAAATTACCATCTGGCGCTAAAAAGGTTATACCATCCAACAATAGAGCGATGGTTGGTATCGTCGCTGGTGGTGGACGTATTGATAAACCAATTCTTAAAGCTGGTCGTGCGTATCATAAATACAAGGCAAAGAGAAATTGCTGGCCCAAGGTACAGTTTATCTTTTATATTACTAAATACAATATGTGCAGATTTTTACGTTTTATTAGAAAAATGTTTGTCGATGATGGTTTTTAGACATTTGAAACCTGAACAATTTGTTGTGGAAAATCTTTGAACTGAGCAAGCCTACAGTTTAATCTCTATAATATGGTAGTAGCATCACGGTATTGGATCTGTAATATTTTCCCTTATTTACAGGTTCGTGGTGTTGCTATGAACCCAGTTGAGCATCCTCATGGTGGTGGTAACCATCAACATATTGGTAAAGCATCCACAGTTAAACGTGGAACTAGCGCTGGTCGTAAGATCGGTCTTATTGCTGCTCGTCGCACAGGAAGAATTCGTGGTGGAAAGACCGATACTAAGAAAGACGATTAGATTAAAGATTGATTGAACTCTGAAACTTATACAATAAAATGTTTAAAAAGAATCATTTTGTCATAATATTATTCGCGTTGCCGTTCGATTCGTGTCATTGAAAGATTTATTTTACAAAAGTGTTGAATAGTAATCTTATAGTTTTATTTTTCTAGTTTATTTAATAATGGAATCTGAATTTAGCGTAACAATTTGGTCTGAAATTTGGATGTAGTCAATATGTCGAACACGGGTACCAACCGATAATAAATTGGAAAAGTAATACAATGTGTTCATGGATTCCATTCTAACATCATGTGTAAGCCGTAAATTTTGTTCTAAACTTTAATACGGAAGAGTAGTAGGAATGGTAAACAAACAGAAAATTGTCCAGCAAAGTATGCTTTTTTAGTTGCATCGATATCCGGCGGATATTAGTCGTCAGCCATTTTGCTAGCGATATTTCGGCGCTCGGCCATTTTTGTTGCGTCGACGTCAAGTGTGGCCAGAGGCCTTTCATCGTAGCCAGTATTCGAATTTCCTTTGTATCGAATTATCGACAGGCAGAAACTGTAATTCTAAATACTTGACTTAGTCGACAAGTTTCGTTTTTAGCTCATCAAGAAACGAAAGGAAAGAAAAAAGGAACGAACAATTGAAATTTTTTGCTTAGTGATTGTCTAGGTGAGAAATAGCTAAAGAGCTTCTGCGGCAGAGCCACGAAAAATACGCACCGAGGCGGAGTAATATGAGTAATGCAGCCAACCAGAATGGATCAGGTCTAGAGCAGCAGGTAAAGAAAATTAACGGTATTGTTATATTTTTGACAGGCCAAGCCTCGTTCCAATCTACCATTTCTTTCTTTATCCTTTCTACTCGAATCTTTTGTTGTCTTGTACCGTCCCAAAAATTTTCTTTATGTAATCGCGCGTGACTGTCCGTAAGTATTATTTTATGAGCTACATTTTTGCGAATCAATCATTCTTACATCTTTCCTACATTAAAAAGTTTGTAGACTTGGATCATCGTCGGGTTGGTTTGTGACGTACAGCTTTGTAATGGCGGCAACCAATTCCGGGAACAGCAAACCTCGTGCTGTGACGCATTCTAACTCTTTTATCATGTTCAAATTCTTATGATTAGATGAATTACATATAATACATAATTCCGTATAAAATTGAGGGTACACCGGATGTAAAAGCTCCATTTGCTTAAGGAATACAGAACAACATCCTCACTGCTTAAATTTGTCATAAATGTGATATGAGTTTTAAACAACTAATAATTGCTTATTTAACAGTAAATGATTCATTATCTAATAAAAACAAGCAATATGTTTGATATTCTGTTAATAAGAACAAGAAGATACATACATTTTAGTGACAAATTTCAGCATATATCCTATAAAATAATTTCTATATATTATCATATATACATATATAGTAACATTTATGACAGTGTATAAATATCAAATAGGTATATATTCCGTTTGTTTCCTAGTATTTAAATTTAAGATATATCTGTTCCGTGGTTCTTTTGTTTCAATAGTTAGGTCTGTCTTTTTTTCATCAATGGGATGCTGTTTAATTTTGTCCTTGATTCCTGAGATTCCTGAGATAGATTGAGATCTGGAAATTGACAAAATATTTAATAATCGTTTTCAGTTGTTATTAAAAATAGAAAGTAGTATACAACCTAAATCTGTTGTTGATGTGTCAATCAAACAATAAATTTTATTAGTTATCTCATGTTTACTTTCATCCATATATTATTTTCATAAGTAAATTAACTTCATTAAAAAGTGCTACATTATTTTAAAATTTCTTTTCGCTATACATTTATTTTATGAAGGTAGATATTCTTTTATATGTTGTCATTATAGTCTTTATTGTGTGACATGTGACAAACAATATTTATTGACCTCAGTGAAATATCTTTTATCAACTTTGCATATTAGATCAAAGACTAGTTTGTCTTATTGTGCGTGCATGCGTGTGTGTCAATGATATATATCATTATAATTATTTATGTTAAACTGCATGTTAAACATGATCTATTTGTTACTTTTTGTATTTTACTTAATTTGTCAATATGATATTTTACTTATTTCTCATATCAGCCCATTGGCTACTAAAAACCATTGATGTAAATTGTCAACGAAATGCAAGATGATAACCCAACCTTTCATAGTGATAAAAAGATAGAAGTAAATGAAGGGATGATTGAAAGAATTGTAAACAATGATGTACACGCTGTTAAAGGATAGTTAGAACCAATTTTTAAACAACCGCTCATCTGTATATATATTATTTTATGTTTATTAAATAACATATATATTTATAGTTTATATTTGCTTTTTCAATTTTCAATTACATTTAATTACTTTACTTATTTTGAATTAATTAAAATAACTAATCAAATTTGATTTTCTGTTCAATTTGCCCCAGTTGTATGTTTTGTATTATTAATAAAGTATTCCTTGATATATTTTGGTTTAACAAATCGTGTGTTTGTGTACATATATAACATAATTTAAACAATTCCATTAAAATAATTCCATAGTAAAATACTTAAGTGTTATATTTTCAAAAAATCCAGAGTACGCTCATTACTGTTGTATATTATGAATAAAGAAGATTTAAAAAATATTTGCACTTTATATTTTAGTTAGCTGGTCTGGACTTGCAGGGCTCCCGCCAACCAAGTGGGGGTCGCTACGTAGCACCGCATTTGCGAAATAAATCTGGAAGTGAGTCTTCTAAGTTCTTATTGCATTATATCTATGCCGTATTTTTAATTCGCATGTGCATTTATATAATGTATGCAGAAAATTATCGTAAACACCCAAATATAATATCAAATATTGGATAAGTATCTAAAAAGTGTTGCTACTGAAAAGATATATGAGTCAGTAGGGCTCCTTGGTGTAGTGCTATTAAATAAAAAGTTTTATTGTTTAAACGATTTCATCTTAAAAAAAAAAAAAAAAACAAAAATAAAAGAAAAAGAAAAAAAAAGAAGAAAGAAAGAACGATAAGGACTGTAATATTAATTTGTCAACAGGTAACGCGCCTTCTGGCGGTGATCACCATTTTTCTTCCAACTCAAGACCATATTCCGATAGAGATAGAGGAAGGGATCGCGATCGTGAAAGGGAAAGGGATAGAGATCGCGATAGGGGAAGAGGTGGTTCAGCCTACAGAGATACACGCTCTCGTGATGTCGACTTTGGAAATTTCGGGAATTTTGGTGGGCGCAACAGACGTAGTGCCAATCAAGAAAATGGAAGAGATTATAGATATGCCAATTCTGACCGTGACCGAGACCGAGATCGCCAAATTAATTCTGGAAATGATCGTTGGCAGGATCAACCTAGAAACGATCGCTGGCAAGAGAGTAGAAACGATCACAGAATGGGTGGTAGATGGAAGGACGATAGAGAGGGAGGTAGAACAAACTCTGAAATCGACTGGACAATTCCCACTTCCAGAGATGAACGACTGGAGGTGGAGTTATTTGGTAGTGGCAATACTGGAATTAACTTTAGTAAATATGAGGATATCCCAGTTGAGGCTACTGGGGATAACATACCTCCACATATCACATCTGTAAGTTTTAAAATTGCATATAACTGAATTGCACGCGTATAGTTTATAACTAGAGATGAGTCGTTTTCAACTTTTACGCATCTTATGATCTTACTTCTTCTTATAGTTTGACGAAGTTAAGCTGACGGAGATAATAAAGAATAGCATTACTTTGGCTGGTTATGATAAACCCACGCCAGTACAGAAATATGCGATACCGATTATTATCGGGCGCCGTGATGTTATGGCCTGTGCCCAAACGGGGTCTGGTAAAACAGCGGCCTTTTTAGTGCCAATATTAAATCAGATTTATGAAAGCGGGCCACGTGCACCTCCAGCCAACACTTCTGGAAAGCGTAAACATTTCCCTCTTGGTCTAGTACTAGCACCTACAAGAGAGCTTGCTACGCAAATATATGACGAGGCGCGGAAATTCGCATATAGATCACGTATGCGTCCTGCTGTTGTTTATGGTGGTTCGAACATTGTAGATCAAATGCGAGAATTAGATCGTGGTTGTCATCTTCTTGTTGCAACACCTGGTCGCCTTGTAGATATGTTAGGGCGAGGTAAAATTGGGTTGCATAATTGCCGGTATGTATAAAACTTCTGTTATTATTAATATCGAACGTCTAATTTCTATTGTATAATGTTTAACTTTTCTTTTCAGATATTTAGTATTGGACGAAGCAGATCGTATGTTGGATATGGGTTTCGAGCCACAAATAAGACGTATAGTTCAGGAGGACACGATGCCTCCTACTGGGGAAAGGCAGACACTTATGTTTTCGGCTACGTTTCCGAAAGAAATTCAAATGTTAGCAAGAGACTTCCTCAGTAACTATATCTTTTTAGCTGTAGGACGTGTTGGTTCTACATCTGAAAATATTACTCAGAAAATTGTATGGGTGGAAGAACATGATAAGCGTTCTTATTTGCTTGACCTTCTTCAAGCTGGCAACTTCTCAGATTCTTGTACGTAATGGAAATTGCGAAACATCGTGTAATACCTGTATACTTCACATGTGCAACTTTAACAATTATCTTTTTATTTTAGCTGCTGAGTCATTGACTCTAGTATTTGTGGAAACAAAGAAAGGCGCGGATATGTTGGAAGAATATTTACATCAAATGGGATATCCGGTGACTAGCATTCACGGTGATCGGACACAACGTGAACGAGAAGAAGCTTTGCGTCGCTTCCGAGCTGGTAAAGCGCCAATACTTGTTGCTACCGCTGTTGCTGCCCGTGGGCTTGATATTCCACACGTGAAGCACGTAATTAACTTCGATTTACCGGGTGATGTCGAAGAATACGTTCATCGAATTGGCCGTACTGGTCGTATGGGAAATCTAGGTTCGTCTTGTTTACTTTATGATGTACTTTATGATATACTTTATGATTTACTTTATTGTTACACACGTTTACCAACCTTTCTTGTCCGATGTTTAACGATAGTGAAAATTTAATTCGCGTGACAGGTTTAGCAACGTCATTCTTCAACAGCAAGAATATTAACTTGGTGCGCGATTTGGTATCTCTTCTAATCGAAGCTAATCAGGAACTGCCTCCTTGGCTGGACGATATGTTCGCTGAAGCAAGATATTCCGGAGGTGGATCTCGTCGGGCTGGCAGTACTAAAGGCCGATTTAGCGGCGGGTTTGGTGCTAGAGATTATCGTCAAACACCAAGTTCCGGATCTGCCCGTAATAATGGTTCCTCCAATAGGCCTGGCAGTTACGGAGGTTCGTAAATGTTCATTATTGTGATTTAATGAAAATTTCGTATAAATCATTCTTTCTCTTATAGGAAGTTATGGCAATTACGGAGGTAACTATAACAGCCCGTATAATAGTTCTGCTAACAATGTCAGCGGTAATGATCCTGATTGGTGGGACAAGTAAAAATCATTATCGCCATTTCTATTTTCACTTTTACCATTATTACTATCTGTACACGTAAATTCAAATATATGTAAGAAAGACACGTACGACATACACATCGGGTACAACACGCACGTATTTGCGCGCGTATACGTATACACAAGAAAAGACAGTATCACGTATAAACAAATCACATTCGCTGACTGCCTGTGCACTACAATTTTCAAACTAAAAAGAAAAAAAATAATTGTGTTTATTCAATTCCATAAATACTTTTATTCGCGTGCGACGAAACACGATTGACAAATCCAGAACGCGATCCTCGGCATTAAGAACTGTGAAAGGAATTCGTCATACGATACCAAAAGACGATGAATTCATTTTGAAGGGAAAGAGTTATCAGGATTTGTCAGCTATCGGAGAGAAATGTAGGATCCATCCAAAGTTTCGTTGCCGTGCGTGTTGAACAACACAAATAGCATATTGATTAATGAATCAAATCGAGCAGTCGTTAATGCCTAGCTACGGTATTAACGATGTGACGCATAGTAGGAGAAGAAACTTAGTGAAATTTTTTAGAACTCCTGTCGAGACTATGGGGCTCATTGTGGCTTCATTATTAAAATTTTTGAAGGACGTGGTGGGCGTATCTTCGAGAATCGTGGCGTCTAGATTCGTGTAATCATAGAGCTTTAAATGCACAAGTGTGCTTTATTATTCTCGCCTGAATGGTCAGTACCTTGTGTAATTTAATTTAATACCAGTGGCGCCATTTTCCTCCTTACTTCGTTTTTAACGCATCTATATTTGACTAGGCGCCTACGATACGCCATATCGCCATCGCCATAGGTTTCGTCACGATTCCTGTTTTAAATTTACTATAGTCCAGCGACGAATGGTACTTTGTTGTTTTGCCGTCCCCAGACACAGACGACGTTGCGCCGGCGATATCATGGTTTAATCGACTAAATCGCGTCAAGTGTTCAGTAGTCGAGAGCTTTGATGTTACGAAAAGGACACACAGGCTACGTCTTAAGGTACTTTTAGAAATCTCGCTTATATTTCTGTCACGTCCTGTTAATATATAAGTAAGTTTAAAAGTCTGATGCTGTAAACTTCTTGCTTCTGTAACTCTTTTAATTCAAAGAGTTATTTTATTTAAAAGTTGGCTCATTGTATTTAGAGTAGGCTGAACATTTTCAGCAAACGTCAGGTATATTTGTACCTGAATTTTAACGTACTCTAATTAGAATTTCTAAACGTAACAAAGACGTTGTCCTGTAAAATTGGTACGGTGGTCAAAATCTTAGATCGCAATACTGAGAATGCGAGTGCTCTAGAACGAGAAAGCTTACACACACACACACACACACACAAAAAAAAGAAAAAAAAAACAAAAATGAAGAAGAAAAGAAAAGAACACAAAAACGAAAAAACGGGTAAAAATATACGGTTGCAGTTACAGAGGGGAACTTCAAAAGAGATAAGAACAAAGAGCAAAAATACATTACGTTGTTTGTTGGCTCAACCTTACAAGACAAAAGGGGGTAAAGAAAAAAAAAAAAAAAGAAAAGAGAAGAAAAATATACAAAAAGCAGGCTCTTTGAAAATAAGGATGCATAAAGGCGCACTCATATTTTATAACTGTATTTATCAGTACGCTATATATATATATACATACTAAGTAATATTCGTAAATACATAAACATTAAAATAATTGAAAAACGACTGTGATACCGAACGATCTTGTGACATTCAATTTCCATGCGAATTGATAAATGAACAATTTAACGAAATACAAATATTAAATGTATTAATTAATCGGCATTGAATGTCCGGAAAGCATGAGCTCAGTTGTTTGAGCAGAGGATGGAAATATTAAGTCGTTAAAAGTGAACAGAACATCAAGAACAACGTGGCTGTTGTCCGATCGGGGAGGGCTGAACGCTAGCCTCTTACAGTCCTAAAAACACGTTTTTGGGGCATTGTTTCTACTTAAAGTAAACGCGCATTAATAATAGATAATAACGGCGGAACGCGTCATTACTGATTGATGATGTTGGTAGGGCTTTATAGAATGTCGATATCTTTTGTGCAAACATGTCGGATTCTTACCTAATCTATGTGAGAAAAAGTACAAATTCAATTTGTGTGACAACTGACAGGATTTTTAGACATGTCATACTTATACCTGTTATATTAATAGATTTATAGTGCAATCGCGTGCGTGAATCGTATGCCGTGTGACAGTGGACCAAGGTGTGAATGCCTCTCTGACGGGGAATAATTATTTCAACTAGAACTTTCAAATAGTGTTATACGAATAATATTGTTGGCTTCCGACCATGATCGATGCGTGTGGTTTCAAATTCTAATATGATTGATTTATCATCGAGTCCGTTTATCAACTCGGAGGCCCTGCCAAGAACATTACAAGAAGAATTCACAACGAAAAGTGATCGGTCACTTTTCTGTTAATATAGTGTACAATTTTACGGCACAATTGTTCAGTTAGACCTTAGTCTATTTAAGAGATAGTAGATCATGCCGTAATATTACTATTATTACTATCACTAGTACCACTATCGCTATTGTTCGTATTATTTTTATTATTATTACTACTACTACTACCACTACTACTACTACTACTACTACTACTACTACTACTACTACTACTACTACTACTACTACTACTACTATTATTATTATTATTATTATTATTATTATTATTATTATTATTATTATAATTATTACTATTACTATTTCATCTACCTTCGATAAAAATGTTTACGTCGATTTCGTAGGTGGTACTATATGCGCAAACTTTGCATAACGGCTTTGCTGTATTGCGTTGCGTTATTTTACTGCGATAGGTGAAAACGAGCAAAAAAGAAAAAAAAAAAGAAAAAAACAAAGATAGGTGACTTTTGGACACTATTATCCTGAATTTTTCCTATCGCATATTTATACATCTTTTTTTCCTCTCCTTTCTTCGCGCGATTCGTAATCGATGAAACCCGCAGTCGTCTGTGACAGTAGTGTTTCGTTGTAGATCACACGTTAAAATTTCTATAGCTATGTATATGAAATCGGAGAAATTCTGGATTCTACTGTCCAATCGTTCGCTCAGGCAACGAATACATATGACGTGTCGGTGTAAGTTATTAGTCTTGTGCAGTTGGAAGTAATATGTTCATTTACGAATAATGTGGTGGACAGAGATTATGCAAGTAACAACTATACACGAAAGTATTTTCATACTTGTTTCTCTCCTAGTTATAACGCTATTTTTATACATAACAGAGTGATGTTGACCGCCGAGCAATCACAATGTCATTAATTCCATGTGTATTATTATCTTCTTTTTTTTTCCTCTTTCCTTTTATATATTGTGAACCAACAGGTGTTCGAGTATCGTGATCGAGTCTAAACGATGTGTAGCTATTGTCGTATGTTTCATATTTAAAAAAAAAAAGAAAAAAAAGATTGATAAATATATTTGTGCGATAGTCAGATGTCCACCGTTTCGTAACTGGCAAATGTATAAATTCAAGTACGGTATTATGATTTAGGACGTATTAGCATCTTTAGAGGAAATAGGAAACTGGTATAATAAACGAGACTATTTATTAACGTGTGTTAAGTATTTATTTTTTATGTTACATCTCTCGAAAGGACAGTCACATTTGTACGGTACAAATACCTTTAAATATTGTTTGGTCCTCTAAAGTATATCGGACGAGCAGCCTTAGAAAACATTTATGGATCTACGCAGAGTGGAATGATCAGACAAAGATCAATTAAAGTGTAGTGCGAAGAAACGTGAGGGGCTACGAATAGTAATCATTACATATTATGTAAAAAAAAGTGGCGTTTGACTGTGACTGCAATCATTATTACGAAAAGAATGCGCAATTACAAAGCACACATACGAGCGAGAGAAGGAGAGTGAGAGAGAGTGAGAGAGAGAGAGAGAGAAAGAGAGAAAAAAACATTGTAAGCCATATGTTACTCTGTACAACACGCAACAATGTCAACGAAAGAAGAAAATATAATCGGTAAACGTAAATTGCTACCGAATAAAATTGTTGCGTGCGGTAGATACATAGTTTTCTTTCTTTCGTGATCTTTTATGTTACGCGTGTTTGAAAACTCGAATCTTGTTCAATTTGCTCTTGGTGAAAAACAAAAAGATTTATATACGCCAATTGTGTGTCTACCTCGAGCAATTTTCTGTTTAAGGTAAAAAGAAAGGATAAAATACTAATACTCGAAGGAAAAAGAAAAAGAAAAAGAAGCATTGAGTTATCGTATGCGCGTGAGACGATTGCGTGGCAAAGGGAAGAAAGTAAACGAGAGAACGAGAGAGAAAGAAAACGGGAGAAGGGGGAGAGATAGAAAACGAAGAGCACACGCGTAGGTGGCAAACTTTCGTGGGCAAAACTAGGTGGGATGGCAAAAAAATTGTCTTCTAACTTTTATGAATGTTATTTAATCGAGAAGCGTCGCTTGTCGTTGAATCGAGAACGCAGACAAGACGTGTATAGAGGAACGAAAAAAGAAAAAGAGAAAAACAGAAAAAAAAAATGGAGATAAAGAAAAGAAAAGAAAGAGTAAAGAAGGAAAAGAACAAACTGCAGAAAGCACAATAATATTGCGCTCTCAATACGAGTCTCAATGGCTGTGTTTCATTTTTCTACGGCGAATGACGCTCGTTGTATCATTCACTTGTAACTCTAATGATACTGCTATATATCTACTTCACTGAGATGGCGAGCAAATGGCAAAAGTGTGAAAGAGTTAAGAAACGGAACGATGAATGTACCATTTTGTCGGTCTCTTAATTAATAATTGCACATTTACACGCTACATTAGGTGAACCGAGAAAAATACGAGAAGTAGGAAAAAAAATTCTGCAAACAACTGTACGTCGTACGGCTATTGAATGAAGTAATAAAAATAAAGTGTCTGAAATTTAAAAGGGAAGTCAACTTAACCTTATAAAGTGTATGATATATACATATACATATACATATATACGTAATATATATACACTTGACGTTCATTAGTAATAAGTTACGATCGCATTGTGGATAGCATGTGCTTCTTGCGCTTGGGTAAAGCAACATGTGTGTTCCGTGAAGAATGATTGTAGAGTGTCAATATTGTTACAAATACCTCATAAGAGACGATGGATCACATATATTATTTAAACGTCGTTCATTTAGTGATTCATTCGTTTATTTATAGTATTATGCAAAGTGACAGGAGAATTCTATTAAATGAATCGTATAATAAAGAAAGGAAAGATTATGCAGTGTAGAGTCTCTCTTTATACATTATATACGTGTATATATGCCTTTTTACCCTGCAGTTCGCATGAAAATTTAAATGTTTCGTCGTTTTTCAAACATGCCATTGCCAAGACATTTTGCATTACAGTTTCACTATTTTTTGCGAATATGCGTCAGTAGTTCCTTCTTATATTTTAACATAAAAAAAATTGCATAATCTTTTATACGGTACAATTTTTAATTCATGCAATTTCAGTAGGATAATTACCTGTGTGTTCTCACTTTCGTATCCGTGATGAAAACTACTATAAAATATTTCGTTTTCATAGGTATGGAAAATTATATTAATTTATATAAAATATCCTATATCGCTATTAAAAATGTATTGACCACACACAGATAATTTTCATGTATGTATTTTTATTATTTTATATATCTAGAAGAGAAGGGAAGAATATGTTTAGAGAAGGAAATAAATTTTAAATGAATTCTCACACGCGATTTCTTGATTTTAACAATTTTCTATTCGTTACATATTTTCATAAATAGAATTTTTGGTTGGGCCAAAAGGTTAGAGCATTAATTTATACAAGGTCTAGGTAAAGGACAAACTGCTCTTAGCGATAAATTTATAATTTAGGAAGCGGATAATCCTAGTTGGGTATCTTTATATGGTAGGTGTATTATCTGCAACTGGAATACAGGGGATCGTATACGCCGATGACGAAACGCCAATTCCGTTGGGAGTAACTTGGACCAATGGTATAAGACCACGATCGCAATGGCGGCGTGGCTGAACAGTTTTGCGTTATCGGGTGGTTAGGTAGAGGCTTCTAAAGCCAGCAAGTTCGTTTTCTTATGTATTAAAATATTCATATTATCGTGGTTCAGTTTTTTATTCAGTCATGTATCATTGTGGTTTGTTATTGGTCTTATTGGATCTGTCTTTAGATGGTAAATAATCCTAACCTACGATATAAGTATTTTAATACCTTTGATACCTTTAATATAAGTATTTTACGGTGTAATGCTTAATAACCTTGTATTCCAGTGGCTGGGAGTGTTTCTCAATTAGAAATTAACAGGCATTTGGAATTAGGTAGAGAATTTTTAGCAAAAGGACAGTTACAGGATGCACTGTCACATTATCATGCAGCTGTTGGTGAGTCTTGTTTGCAAGTGTTTATTTTAATATATTTTCCTTGTAAATAACTTTTGCGATAGATTTATAAAAAGTAAAATGTACAAAAAATAAAAAAATATAAAAAAAAAAAATATACGTATATGTATACGTTTATTAAATTTTCTTAAAATCTTGATATATATTGCTTTTATAGAGGGAGATTCGAATAACTATCTAACGTATTATAAAAGGGGCACAGTTTATCTAGCATTAGGTAAAGCCAAATTTGCGCTCCTCGATCTTGATAGAGTCTTGGAATTGAAGCCAGATTTCACCTCCGCCAGATTACAGCGTGGCAATGTATTGCTTAAACAAGCCCAATTTGAAAAAGCAGAGGCTGATTTTCGAGATGTTGTAAGCGTGCTTTTATCTAAAAACTCAAACATATAATTAACATACAGTGTTTCCATTCTGTTCTAATATTTCTGTTCGATTCGTTATAGTTAGCAGTCGAACCGCAGAATTCGGATGCCTATAGTGCTTTATATAAAATAGCACCTGTCCAAGAAGATTTGTTAGTTATAGACAGATTAATGAGGAATGGTGATTATGCGGCAGCTGTGCAACAAATTTCCAAAGTTATCGAGGTATGTCCCTGGTCGGCCGAACTTAGAGAACGTAGAGCTGAATGCTACGAAGCGCTTGAAGATTACGTTAGTGCTATTTCCGATGTACGTTCTACGACCAAGTTACAATCTGATAATACGCAAGGATTTTTAAAATTAGCCACCTTGCATTATCGTCTTGGACAAGTCGAAGAATCTTTAAAGTAAGTAAGAATAGAACGTAAAATTACGTATGTCGTATCTTAATTCATATAATTAAAATTACGTACGTGCAGGGAAATTCGAGAATGTTTGAAACTTGATCCGGAGCATTCAAAGTGTTTTTCATTTTATAAGAAAGTTAAGAAAGTGGCAAAATTATTAACAGATTCGAACGAGTACGAAAATGAAAGAGATTACGCTAGTTGTATAGACTCTGCTCAATCCGTACTTAAACACGAACCGCAAGTCGGTGATGTGCGTTTCATTGCTCATCAGCATCTTTGTAAATGTTATACTGGTAATTCAGAACCAAGTCAAGCAATAAAAAATTGTCACGAAGCGTTAAAAATAAGGAAAGAAGCTGCGGTATATTGCGACAGAGCAGAAGCGTATCTCGCTGCTGAGATGTTTGACGATGGTAAGTGTTATTTATATAAAGTGTCCCGTTTTAACTTTGATACGCGATTATCTTGCAAACTATACATTTCGTTCTTCGATTTAAACATTGAACTACCCTCTCTACTCCAGACTTGTTAAATCCGTCGAGTATTCTATTCTCGCACGACGACTTGTTTAAGAGATAATCGCGTGAAAATTATACAGCCGTACGTGCACGTTGTATAGTACACGAATCTTTTGCGTTGTTAATACAAGTTAATATCGTAAAAAATTATTTTTCCAAAAGCGATTAGAGATTTTAAAGAAGCTTTGGAAATTGATATGAGTCTACAAAGGGCGAAGCAAGGCCTTCATAAAGCGCAACAACGACAGAAACTTTCTGAATCACGAGATTATTACAAAATTTTGGGTGTGTCGAGAACAGCATCTAAACGTGATATTATCAAAGCATATAGGAAGGCTGCACAAAAATGGCACCCCGATAATTTTCAAGAAGGGGAGGAGAAGAAACGAGCGGAGAAAAGATTTATTGACATTGCAGCTGCCAAAGAAGTATTGACTGACGATGAAAAAAGAGCGAAATTTGATCAAGGAGAAGATCCATTAGATCCTGAATCAGGGAAGCATCAACAAGGTTTCAATCCCTTCCAAGAATTCCATCACTTCCATGGCTCTCCCTTCCAATTTAAGTTCCATTTTAATTAGTAATTTTCTTTCTTTTTTTATTCTCGCGGTATTAGGTCAAATAAAATTCCTAATTTTTCATAGTATGAAAATACTAAATCGCTATGTATGCAATATGACATTTGCTAGCTGAAATTTAATTTTGCTGATCTACCTCGTCGGTAGTCATATGTCTTGCATCTGCATTGAATCAGAAGACTGTATACGGAAAATTGTTAATCAATCGGTAAGTCAAGAAAAAGTGACCAATAACTGTAATAATAACAAACGATAAACATAATAAATGTTGAATCGTAACACATGATTAAAAATTATGTTGTTGTTCGAATCGCAGGAACTATAAAATATCCTCTCATTGTCAGTTTTCAGTCAATAACTTGTTATTGAAATTCAATATATACATAATGTAAATAACGTATGTATGTAATTTAATATGTTAGTTATAATAATTTATATAACATGGATTGTAATAACTTTGAGTAATCGACTTACTGAATAACTAATAACAGACATACTTGATGCAGACTGAACGTATAATTAGTTTTCAGCGATGTGAATATTCGATACCATCGATACTATATAGACATAGATTTCGTACCATTGACATACGAAACGAAAGTCGTGATTGAACTCGCATTTTAATAAAACTATAGGATATATGGCGGCGATAACAGTTGCTGTTACCTAAATGTTACAGCAGCGGGCTGTGGATTATTGAGTTTAGCTTAAAATCATGATGCGACGATTAGATGAAGTAAATACTATTAAAGTCATTTTTGATAATGTAACGATCGAGTACGGATACACTTGAGGTATGGATAGCGGAATTATGTTATGAAGTGATTGTATTCGATGTTGATAAACACATGTAGGGCAATGCTGTGTGCGTGTTGTATTCGCATGAGTGTGAGAGAACTTTATGTAAATACTGTATCTCTAATATTTGTTTAAATATATTTGATTAATTTATATACACATATTATACTTTATAAAATACGCGACGTATGTCGTATATCACGCTCTTGAATACCTGCCGCATTCTAGGAATATTTTAACGTATATCGATCTATTATCATCTAAATTTCTCTTTAAATGGCTAATATTTGTTCTAGATTTAATTAATCCTACCAGTGAATGGTCGGTTTTGACTATTTTCAGTTTATATATTTTTATAGACAATCGATTATAGACAATTAGTTTATGTCATGAAATAGTTCATTTATACATAGAAAAAAGAAAAAAAAAAAAAAGAAGCGAATTAAAGAAATTTATTTCGCTTTTACGAGATTAGTTTTGTAATTATTATTTATTATTACTATCGTTTGCAATTTTCTTTCTCATTATGATTATTCGAATGTAGAAAATCGTTAGAGCGAGTCAACTATTTCCACATTTCTTCTGGAATGTTATTTTGTATTTTTCATTTGCAGTTGAGAATATCATAAATTTTACTACTAATTATTAATGTAACAAGGACAATAATAATATAAACGAAGAACGAATCAATTTTTAAACACTTTTTATGATGATTATATGAGTTACGATAATAATAATAATACTCGTTGACTTTATTATTTATTTTATATAATATTTATTAAAATAGGAATGACAAAACAAGTTATACAAATTGAACGACGATTAAATTAAATTAAAAATTCATCTTTCAACGTTATCATTCGTTATCATTTATATGGAATAAGGTAAAAGATGATGGCGAAAATAAATATATCTTTCGGTATAATTTAAAGAGCGGGATGCTGAAAATGAAAATAAAACTAAATCGATGATGGCATAAGTGAAAATGTCGAAGGTTATAATAACTTTGTCTAAATTTAATTTTATTAACTATCACGATTATCTACGTACATTTGAACACATGTTGTATTTAGCGGAAACAAAACAATCTTAAAACATACTATTGTACTATTACGATAAACAAAATATTAAATGGAATTTCTTTTCTCTTTTCTATATTAGTAATTTCGATATACTCTAATTGGATGTATTCTATTCTCTTTGCGTAGAACCTAGTAAAATCCTATATATATATATATATATATAAAAGGAAAAAACATTACAGTAGACGAAACTAATACGAACAGAGAGTGATTTCTACGTTTTTATTCTCAAAGATATTTGATATGCGTTTAAAAACGAAATATCTTACATAAATGAGATTATTCGATCGGATAGATTTTTCAGACGCGATATATATTACGATTGAAAGATTTCGTTGTGGTCACTTGTTCTTGTGGTTTTCTTTTTTCCGAGATTTCAATATCATACACGTTTGTTAAAATTATGTACATAATATATGTTGTTTTTTTACTAGACGGTACACCACTATTGCCACGAATATCATAATACCACTTGTTACGTAAACGAATATTCTCATCCAAGGATAGCAGCGCGAATATTTCCAGCAGTAAAAATAAAAGTACCACCTTGTGCTTGCTGTTAACTTGAAACTAAAATTACAGTTATTAGGGACAACCCTGCTAACTTTAATTCTTTTATCCTACTCGGCGTGAATTGTACTTTATTATGTCAGAGAGTAATTTCCATATGTCCGTTTTATAGTATCTACGATATACGTACGTGTACTTTGACACCGAACGTTTAGCATAACAAATTTTGTACCTGAATAAATTACGTATAGTATCTGTATCTGTTTGCCATAAGGAGAAAGAAATGTGTATTTCAAATGGAATAGTTTTTAATGCTGAATAACAAGTGCACCTTTTTATTGTTCTATATAGATCATCTCGTTTTTCTCCTCCGCTCTTTAATAATAGAATACTATTCTATTTTTCTTTTCTTTCGTAAACTTTCTGTAATTTTGTAAATGTATTCTCAAGAATTTTCAGACGCGCTAAATAATAACGCGACATGTACGAAACATTTACATGTATATATAGTTTATGTTAATTCGTTTTGAATAAATTAATGTTGGAGCAAAATAGTTGTATTGTCTAAAAGAAAGAAAGAAAGAAAAAAAAAAGTAAAGAAAAGAAAAAAGGAAAGAATGCATATGTAAATTGATACGTGTTAGGTATTTTTGCGCCAAATATCGCATAATTTTAACGCGCTAAGCGGTGATAAAATTTTCTTGTTATATACATAATATTGTATGCAAATGCATTTTAATTTTCTAAATACCTAACTTTTGACATTGTTGTTCCATTCGGAAGTTTTGATTGAAATAGTTTTGATCATTGATCCATAAGCCCCTGTCACGCTTCAAAGCATCGACTATCTTCGGTCATAAACTTAAATAACAGGTAGCTGTGTACAAGTATTATACGAAATAACTTGTATATTCGTGTGGCATTACGCCTCTTCTCGGATAGAAGGTATGACTCGTTGAGTATTCTAATAGATTCGTAATTGAGCTCATATAAATGTCAGCAAATCTGAAGAGTCTTCTTGAAAAATACGTGGGGTTATGATACGTTCTAAACACAGAGCCAAATTGTTCGTTGAATACTCGTTTTATCTCGTTCCTTAATTTATCTCTTTCCTTGATCCATTCGTCGAGTACTGCTTGCACATCTGTTCCTTCGTAATCCTGATGTTCTTCGATCAATCCTGTCAGCATTTGTAGCCAATTTGCATTTTCTTTAAATTTTGGATTATTTAATGTTGCGATTTCGTGCTGTAACACGTAGAAATAGTTTCCGTTATGCGGTTGATCTTTGAAAATAATAATTTGAATCTCTATTTTTCGATAAATCGATTAATGTAAGATTCGCTTCTTTTTTTTTTTTTTTTTTTGCTACAGATTTTTTCGATTTAGACCACGCTAAGACGTATATTCCACATAGTGGACTAAAAAGTATAGCGAACTACGTGAAATGTAATTTTGAGATGTAGTTTATTAGTTGCGTACAAAAGTGCAACAAATTGCAAGTTTACCGTTAATTCTGTAATTATAGCCCCAGTTCGCCAACCGTGCTCCAACGTTACATCCGCTAAATCGCTGTAAGGATGATCTCCAAAATATAATACTTGATGCCCTCGCCATCCGGTCATATCTTGCAATTGTTTAACCGTGCCCTAAGGTTGAAAATTAAGGTTAACCTCGAATATCGAAAAACGACTAAAATAATTGAAAAATAAAAGGTTTCGTCCATACTTCGAGGTATATAACTCCTTTTTCAAGTTTGGTGACTCGGTCCCATAGCTGCGTTTTGTTAACTTCGTCGTATATTCTAAGAGGTCGAGATTCTTCGGTAAAAAATTTCGGTTTTCTCGCTTGTACTATCACTACATCGAAGTAATCTTTCCAATTATCGCCAACCAAAAATCTCATTCCAGTATCGCTATAAAAAATATTAATATACGTATATAGGATACAGTTACGGAATATGAGAGCCCACTGACGTTCGATTAAATATTAATTTTGTGTGTTTTATTAATTTTATTATTTAAAAACTATAAAAATATTAGTTGCATATTCGATGCTATTTAGTACGAAATCACTGTTTGAGAAAGTACGTGGAATTAGGAAGAGCGTATGGTCTCGCGTTAGCAACATGTTGGATTCGAAGAAAGAAACGAAATTAATTTGATGATACCGACAAGACTCGAGGCTAATAAAGATCGAATAATTGACTTTTTATGTCGAGACCTTTATACGTGGATAAATGTAAATAATAAATAAACTGGCGACGGGAGAACTACGTACGTACGTATTTTAGTATCTTACGTATTATCTTATTAACGTCGTTCGTTGCACGATACTTACACAAAATGAAAAGGGCTATTGGTTACTAAGAACATTTTTTTATCAGCTTTCTTAAGTCGATCAAAAAATCGTTTTAAATCCTTGTTCTGCTCCAAATATTCGGATACATTTTGTACTACCAAACCGTGCATTATAGGATGACAACTTTGTACGGAATTCTAAAATAAAATCAACGATGTTCGTTTTTACGGAAGCAATACGTACGACATAACGGTATCGTCTTACCTTAACGTCTCTGAAAAGTATTTCGGGGTGATAATCGATATGATTTCTAAGGAAGTACTCCGTAACGTTACATAAAAGACCCATTTCCGGTACCGAAAATAGATCAGCTAGCTGAATCATTTTCGTTCGGTGCAGTGCGTCCTAAGAAAAATTAATTTCAACTATACATAGGAAATCTGTCCAATCTGTAATAAGCTACGGCTCGATACTCACTTTCTTATGTTGGAAAAAACCCATCGTGAAAAACATACAAGTTGATGCGTGCAAACAAACAAAAGACGTTTAGATTTTGAACGTTTAGATCGTTACAAGACCTTACATTCGCAGTGTTTTTCAAGTATTTGAAGTTTAAACGATACGTAACAATTACAAAGGAAGATTAAAACGTATTCATGCGTTCTATCGTGTTGCCGGTAAGCGTTATTCTTCGTTCGTATTTCAATGTTGTTCGAAACGCGTGTTGGCCCGTTGAAACGTTTTTTTTGAAACGTTTCACGATCTACTATGACGTTTATCGTTTTCGAACATAGACAGGAAACGTGACAGGTTTTACAAAGGTGGCAATTTAATATTACAATAAGGAGTAACTGTACATACGTGCATAAGACAAATATAAAATGGTCTACGGGTGTATATTTTTATGCGATTATCGTGTGTCGTATATCGTACGTGTCGTACGAATCTTGTTGAAATGTCATTAGCACCGTAACGAGATACAACTATCACGATTGTAGTGGTAAAATTGAAACTAATCCGAAGACTAACAAGCAAGATGATAATTGCGAATGTACACTTAGAAATTAGTATCACAGCTGTCATTAAACATAATACGTAATATTACAACGCTGCAGACGATTCCACTATACATACGTATACGTACGTACATGTCGTCGAGGCTTTGCTCGTATAATGGATATTCGATCGTTTAAATAATTTCACGAAATCTATCTATGGAATAAATATCTTTCAATTTTTATGTAGATTTTTGGATTTGTTTCGAACCTTATCGATGTAATCGTGGTAGTCGTATCGCAAAACGTATTGAAAGAAATGTCGTTCCTACAAGCGTTTCGATAATCTCGCGAGCCAATGTACGCGTTACTATCAAGCTGGCGATTAAAATTTGATCGCAACTGATTTTTTTTAAACTATTTATAATACGCATCGAAGAAAGCGTAATTTACGAATTGTTTATCGGCATTTGTTGGTAGCGTCGGATACTTTCGAACGTTGGCGTGTATTCGGTAATAACGCAACAGGCTCTCTATGTCGTACTAATTTATAGATTATCAGTTTAAACGATCAAAAGGATAGTTTCCTTAAGAAACACCGATCCGTTATTCTTAATTATCCATTTGATTCGGGTATGCTTACATGAGAATGTTTATGAGGCGCTTCCACGTAAGCGATCGGTATTATCCGGTTTTTATAGAGCCTAAGGACCTCGTCGGCGGGTACTGGATGCAAACCGCGGTAAACGGCGCCAAATTGAATTTGCAAGAAGCTGTCGAGTTTCAGCAGCAGACCCTTTTCGATGTCGTAATGCAGGCCACGAACTGCGAAATCCTTCTTGTACTCGAGGTTGCCGATTCCCACGGGGTACTGTACAGCCGATTAAACGAGTTTGCGTCAACTTTCAATTGAAATTCTCGTTCGGCTGTAATTGTCGCTTGATTTTCGAGAAAACGTTGTCGCTGACGAGCCGAATTCGCGAGCAGAAACGAGTTAGGAAGTTTCATTCGCTGGCTCGAATTAGTCTCGACGAGTTTGAAAGTTTGTCGGCCGTTTCCCTACCGCGGTACATGTATACGAGAAGTCTGCTCGTGTCGGTGAAAAAATTCGGTAAATTGGTCTAACGCGTATGATATCGACAGAAATATAGCACGCAAGATGAAAGTATAAAAATTGAAAGTTCCCGAGAATGGTTTTATAGCTATAAAATATCCGTAACATGGCAACTTTATGTACCTTATACTTTTGAATGAGCATATCACGACCCAGACTGTACAACAGGTAATCCATGGATGGCTTGTAACAAGCCAACGTGTAATCGTAATCGAATCCATAAACTTGGACCTCTCTCAGGTCGAGTTCGTTGCAGGCAAACACCCCCTTTGGATTCACGTCATGGGGAAGCTTTTTAGCTAAAAAAAGAAATTCATTTTATTAACATCGAGCCAGCCTGATCGCACATCGCACATTGTAGTTTATATGATCATCGGTTCGCTAGAGTGGCGCGACTAAGAAAAGTAAACGGAATTAAAATAGAAAATTATCAATTATACGATCGTTTGACAAGGAAAAATACTTTTTCTTCCATTCCAATTTAGTTAATAATCCGCAAACTTCGGTAGTACGATAGTAGTTTTAATAATACGAAATACGTCGAGTATATTGCCTAAAAAGGATCGGAACAATCTTACTTTACGATTGTGGCATTGTTTCCGCTATAATTAATTTAATTATAATTAATTTTTACAGATAACTTTTGCAGATACGTAAAAGTTGACGACTTTTTTCGCTCAAATAATAGGAATCGACCGATCGGTAGTTGATTTGGTCGAGTACTAATTAAGCGGAGTTTATTCTAATTCTTATCTTTCATTAAAAACAATTAAATGCAAATATATTAAAACATTCGTTTGACATTTAACACGCGTAATTTATTTAGCGGAATTTAAAAGTGGACTGGCGCTATTCTTTCCATGTAATATATCAGACTATCTTACAGTCGGATGTATGATATACATATCGGACATATATATATATATATATATATATATATATGCACGTGCCTCCATACACGTGATCTTGTACGAAGACTTTTCAATTAAATAGCAAGATAACGCACGGGATTATTTCCCCATTCTGATTTACGATAAGTCCGTGCTCTCGTTTTGTTCCGCGGATGCCCGATACGAGATACTTTTCACCGTCCTAGATTTTTCTGCCCGACCGTACGTCCCGTCTCTCCCGCGTTCTTTTACTAATTGTCTCTGTCTGTCTGTCTCTCTCTTCCCATCACGCCTCTCCTATCTATCTATCTATCTATCTATCTATCTATATACAGCGGAAATTGTTAATAGATTCAGTGTACCAAACATTTTTGAAATTCGCCGAAAAAGCAATTGTCACATGGTCGTAGGGTTGTTGTTTCGCGCAACAAATAGAACTACTCGGCAAAAGTACATACGTATATCTGATTTAGCTTCAAGATTAAGCGTAAATCGAATGCTTCCTGAAGAGGGGGATGCATTAACAAATCAATTATGATTTCCGCACGAATGGACGACTATCAAGGTCTCGCGCCAGTCGCATCGGTTCGAAATATCAAAATATCGAGATATCGAAATATCGAAATATCGAATTATCGAAATATCGAAACGTGGAGGCGCGCGCATGCGCGGACGAACCGCGCGGCAGAACGCGTAAAAGTTCGACCAAGATAGAACGCTGAACGATGCGACGGAACTGAGAAGGATGACGAGATAAGATGGCCGCTGTCTGCATACTGATACTCACACTTGTACTTTTCTCGTGTCTTTTGGTAATTGTCGAGCATGTCCTTGCGCGATATTTGGCCACGGCTAAGGGCACGATCGCCGACGGAACGCTTGGGTACGACATGGCTGCCGGACACGCGAACCAACCAAGACGGTAAGACACTTTCGACTATGAGAGGCGATGCTGCAACGACGGCGAGGGTCCTCGTGTGCAGCATCACGAACGATTGGCGGGTGTACACCTATGATCGCGATGTTCGACGATTGGCGCTCTGCACGATTGGCGGGAAATTCGAAATAGTACACTGGCAAGCGTGTTCGAGGCTTCGATGTTGTTATTGGGAGTCTGTCAGGCCCCTTGTTGTCTTTCCTCTTGTTACTTAATCGTAATCGGGCACGCGTAATTTATCTATAAACTCTAACAACGATAAATTCCGGCTCGATACACGTTCTTCTTATGAGATACACATTTTACTCGTTGTTAGCAAGTACTCGCTATTTATATCGTCATACTGTGTGCCTGTAATAAACTGTAAGCGACGAATCGGCAAGGCTTGGGAACGAGTTTGAGGCGCGATAAGCGTACGCACGCCACGTCCGACCGACTATCACTGTCCGTTTTTGCGTTCGCTTCGTAACGAGGGAATGAAGGGACTGTGTACGGTTGCGGTTCGATCGTGTAGATTGGAACGCTTCGCGCAGCGTCGCTGTCTAACGATACGTAGTACGACCAGCTGTCGCAAGTGGGGAAAGCGGCGATACCCAAAAGACGGAAATAGATGTAACCGTTGGTACGCGACACGTGGTGTGTTGCCAAGCGCAGCACCTCTGTCGAGTTTAAACTTGTGCCGATTCGTGGTCAGGTAATCGCGTCAACAATCGGTAGCGGACAAACTTTCTATTCGATATCGTATGTTCGTTTCGTTCGTATCGTATCGTTGCACGAGCCAACGACATCGATCGTCTTAGCTTCGCAAATATCTACTTTTATCGATTATTACGTCGACGCGAAAAATACTTTTTCCCAAATTGTCGAATATCTTTCTACGAAATAAATGTGAAAGTTGACAATTAGAAGATGACAATTTATCTGGATTATTTAATTACATTGATCGATAGCAGATCGGCAACGTTTCTCCAAATCGATATTACTGGTATTACTGGTATCGTTGGTATTGTTGGTATCGTTGGCATTGTTGGTATTATCGGTGCTATTGGTATTATTGGTATCGGGTTAGAAACGATCGCGAATCGCAATTCACAGTTCCAAGGTTAATCCTTAAATTAATTAACGTGGTGCTTGAACTCGACGGATTAACGTGGAACTGCTTGGTCGGACCAAGTCATTCCAGTCATCGTTTGTGGGACACGATTTCGTAAATCGACGATATTCTTCGATGTGCAGCGCATCACGGTAAATCGTAACGACAGGAAAGCGTATGCGCGCGACTAGGTGATACGGTGACTGGCGAAAGTATTTCGACTCTTATCACGGAGAATTTCTAAATTTATCGCGTGTCGTGTGTGTCGCGTCGAAAACATTTTGAGATATCGCTACGACCGACCGTGCTAATTGTACCGATCAAGTTCGAAGCCAGTTTGAAAATGTGCATAGAGTAGCGGATAAAAAGGAGTTTGTACGATGAGGAATACGAAAGGGCACCGTAATTCTGGAAGATGGATTTACGTTTAACAAGAGTTGACGCCGCGATTAAAGAGAGACAACGGAATAGACGACTGTTGCCAATACGCTAAAAAATTGTCGGTATAAAAGTTATTAAAGTTCATCGTGTAGCAATTTTAAACTTTCTTTTATCCGCCACTGCACGTACAAGAAGCTGTTAAACCATATTGCAGGGAAAAAAGTAGTAGAAGGTGTGTGTAAAGGTAATGTAGCGTTAAAGATGGTCCGATCGAATATTTAGGTTCGTTGATATTAAGTTTATTATAGCGGATAATTAAATTATTGACCGTATAAATACATTGGCGATGCGTTTTCAGGCTTGTTTCGAACTTTGCCGAAACGATAGTCGAGTTTCGTTACAGCGTTTAATAGTGCTAAAAATAAGCTATTTCGTACAACACGGATAACACGTACGCATGTATATTCGTAACGTGTATCGTTTCTCAAAGTACTCGAATACTTTCGCGAGTAACTGTATATGTCGCCTCGATCCTATCCGCTGATATTCGAGTCTTCTGTAATCGTTACCCTGGCAATAGCTGTGCCGATGTTATGATTAACGTCGAGCCGCGTCCTTCGGACGGTCATTCTCACGTTTCTGCTTCCGTGTGTTATGTACTCGCCACTGCTGCTGACACAATTTTCTCGATTAATTATAGGCAGCGTGCGCGCAAAGTGGCAATTGCGAGACTTTCTTGCCACCATATGTTTTAACGCAAGTGTCGTTTCATCTTTATACAATTAGAAATTACGCAGGCAATTTGCGAACGTTAAAGAGAACGCCTACTCGTTCGTTTCTTCCTTCTAGATAAAACGCTTTTGTCCGGCTTCCCTCTTCGTCTATTCGTCGTTTACGATATCCGGTATACCGTCTAAGACTCGTCTTTTCCGATACTATTACCAAACGCTACTGTTACCAAGCAGAGAAAGATTTCAAATTAGAATTCCTAAGGTAATACAATTCGATGGATGTTTGAGCGAAAGAAACTTATAGACGCGAAAACGTACGAAAGAAGTAAGGTAACTAAGGTAAAAAGTTCAAACGTGTCTTTTCGCTGCTATTTCGTGTCGCTAAAAGTCGAATGTTTATACCATTCCGGGAGATAATGTTCGATTAGATCGAACAAACAACTGGTTATTCTCGCTCCATTTTTTCGGCCGCGTTCATAAAACTTTGAATTTGCATGAACATCCGCGGTCTAGTAATAGAAGTTTTCTGCGTACTGGAAACATCGTTGTTGCCAAGTAGGCGAAATTTGAATTGAATGGCGAAATGCGTTATACGGATACGCGACTATCTACGTATACTTTGGCGTAGAAAAAATTTGAAGGAGTTCGGTTAGCACGCGATATTTCATTGTTTTAAAGATAATACGTACGTACATAGACTAGCTTAAGACCGTCGTATCTCGAAATTCATTGTGTACACCAGCTAGATAAAATTATATAACCAAGATTTATTTTTTAAACCTATTTTCAAGAAATAAACCAGTTGTATAGTTCAAGTTTCTTACGTAACGTTTCACGTATACATGTATACGTGACACGTATTCGAAGAAAGATAATTCATCGACATCTATAGGCTAGTGTTTATCAGAAATCTATCGATGAACGTAGCGTTTCGGGTATTTACTTACTCGTTCCAATTATGTAGCAATTATGAAACGTTGTTACGCGTGCTTAATATAATACGCTTAATAATTTCGGTACTTTATTAATAGAAATAAATTAATGTTTTAGATCGTTGAGATCGTTTAGATGGTTTAGCGATTACGCGTCTAACGTTGGCACGCAAATTAACAAACAGTCTTTTTTTATTTTATTCGTCAAGAAAATTTACAGAAGGAAGAACGAAACGAACGGAAGGAGGATGGATTGTATGTCACGACCGTGTCTGAACAGATCGCCTACCTCGTTACGTGACAGAATTTTACGTTAATTTTAGATTAACTTATTACGAAAGTGTAAATCGCAGAGTCAATGTTACGAGTTGCCAACTATAGCAAACGATAAATTCGACGTAACGCGCTTAGCAATTAAAGCTCGTCGTCGGCTATTCGATCGAAGCGAATAAAGCGACTTTTTCTATGATTACATTATATCGATAGTAACGATCTATATGGTAATGATAAGAACGTAATTTAGTACCACTGTGATACGAAATCGTTCTTCTTTTAACGATAATAAGCGTAACAACACTTATCTCGTAATATTTTATCGTATTATTATGCACAGATGTTTCGATGTACGCATAAAACCTTTGAACGATATTAGAACGTTTAACCAGTACTTATTTTATTAGATAATGGTAACAGCGAGCAACTAATGTGATACGACGCGGATGAGCGATGGCAGAGAAGATCGTTTCTCTGCAAATTAGCGTTAGGAAGGACAGTTTAGTCTTGTCGATTAATAGCAACGGTCCTCTGTTATCGTTAGCTAAAATTTCACTTTAAAGATGACTTTATATCGACAAAGTTTCCTCTAACTGAACGCTCAACGGCACGCTATAAATTCCCTTTCGATAATTAATAATAAAGTCGATAATTCCGACTACGTAATAGCGCTATGAACGCGGAGTAACGCCAACTAGGAAACTTGGTCGTCCGCGAAGCCTTTTCATCGAACGAATCGACCAAACACGAGCTTTCTAATCTTTCGTTTTTTATTTATCGAACAAAGTAACTCGTAAGAAAGTAACCAACCGGCGATAAACTTGCCATAGCCTGTTCGTTTAAGCAAGAGGAGGAAGCATCGTGGCACGATACGATGCTATTTGCTATTTGATATTGATCCGGAAGGTGACGATATTCGATAGATGGACTCGAAAGATCAACTAGGCCGATCGTTACGTCGCGTGGGACGATTCAGTGGGTTTTACCTTTTATTTTACCTTTTATCTTACCTTTTACGAATATAAATCAAACGACGTTATTTAGTTTCGACGGAAAGAAAATTTGCAAAGGGAACGACGTATAACCGATTTGAAACGAGTTATTTTCGTAAGACGTGGACGATCCAAGCGACGAGTTAATAATTTTGGCAACTCGATCTTCCAAAGATAGTGTCGTTCGGAAGCTCGTTCGATTCGGCAAGATTTACGAAAATTACTTTGTAAAAGTTTTACGAACAGGTGGTTACGGAGGATGGCATTGAGAAAAATTGAGTTACCATGGTGTCGATTTCCCGTGGAATGGCTCATACGTAACGATACCAGTGCCTACCACTGGCACGTGACCTCGTTGCCTTAATCTAGCCCAGTCGTCGCGTCGGTTGTCGGTTGTCGGTCGTCGGTCGTCGTGCTCCTCGTAATCTTTCTGATCGGCGGTACGCAGCCCCGAGAAGCGCCTCTAGCGAAAAAAGCCCGATCAGAAATCGTTCCGGTATTTCACGGTAATTCGCTTCGCGTTCGCGCGTTCCATCTGCCGAAGGAGAAAAAGAGAAACGAGAGGGGAGACAAGAAAGAGGAGGAAAGAAAGAATCGAAGGAAGTACAACGAAAAGGATTATGCACCGACTTTCCATTCTTTATGGAATGCAATTTCACGATACAGACTTTCTATGCTCTTCCGCGCCTCTCACTCGGCTCCACCCATCCGGCCGATTATCACTCGCCATCGATTCTTACCTTCTTCGCGATCTATCGATTCCCGGATTCGCTTCGATTTTTCACCCGATGCCTATACTTTAGTCTCATTTTTCTTCGTCTCGTCTGCTTCGTTGCCTTTTGTTCGGCTAGACCACTTTCACGGTTTAATAGTTCCGAGGATCGCGCGTACCGTTTCTTACGAATAAGTAATAGTTTAAATTGCGAAGCGGTAAAACACGTCCCTGCGTGAAATTGGTCATCTCTCTGTGGGACGATCGCCACCTTTCTTTAACGCGACGGAACACTCGTCAGCTTGTATTTGTCGGTTTTACGGTGTGTCGGGTTATAACGCCGTGCTAGATGTGTCGTAAAACGGAATTTAAATAACGCACGGGCCTTCGTAGAAAGTAGAAAATACAAGTTTACGTTTACGATGAAAGTGATTAATTGGAAGTGAAATGTGTGACGAAAATGTCCTTTTTCCATTTCCAATTACTTTATATCGGATCATTTCGCAAATCAAATAGCAAACGAACTCGTGCGTTCGACGAATAGTCAAAGTATCACGTTTCAAAGGATACTCGATCGTTCGTCTCTAGAGAAGTACGATTAAATCGTAAAATATTGAAATTCAAATTTGTTCGAACTCTTGTTGCTTCCTATATTAGTTTTATATCGTGTCGCGCATAAGCTGTAACAGTTTTCGTTTCGTTATTTCGCGTATACGTGTTTGTTCGATCCGTTTAATAACCGTTTAAACCTCTTAATACCACGTATACAATTTTTTTTTTTTTATTTTTATTCATCGATTTATTAAAACCTGAATAGCTTCGTATCGTTTGACGGTCGATTATGAAAGTAATTAACGCCTAGGTTCTATGGCAATTGTCAAAAGTTAATGATCGATCTCGCCGGTGAATCGTCGGTGCTAAATGATTGCGAGCGTCGAGGGAATTGTTCGCCAAGTTGAACGGGCTAAGTACGATCAAGCGATCGTTCGTTAAACTAATTAAAGATACGTATTACGATATAATAGACGCGTTGAGAGAAACTTTGCCAACGGAACCTCGTACGTTCGTTTGGTATGAAATACGGTATGAAAATTCGTGCGCAGTCACGGAGATTAGAACCGCGAATCGCGCTCGATCGAACCGGATATCGCGACAGAACGAGTATTTATTTTGAACGATACTGCGATATAGGTAAAGATATGCGTCGTAATTATGCTTATTATTTGTTATTATCGCGTTAACGCAAACTGTTTGCTCACGTGCCGTGTGTACATCGTAAAGTTTCATAAAATTCCTCGCGAGTCACACTCGAGGTAATCGTACACGACGCTGTTCTTCGAGGCTTTCGGGAAGAAATTCCAGCGTAACGGCGTAAAGTGTGACAATTCGGACAGTGAAAGCCCGAACTTTTTCCAAGGTTCGATGAAAACATTCCGTTTCAATGTATACCCGGAATCCTTGGCCGTAACCTGCCGACCTTTCCAATTGACTCGTCCGAAAAATCATCTTTGTTTGTCTTTCTTCGATTCTATCTTTCGAAAATCTACAAACTACGGCTAGATTGTATATAATTAGAACTCTCGACGTATCTCTTTTCTTATTTGTATTTACGCTTATAAACACGGTTAATTTGCTACCACGTTAGTCAGCGACTTGCGTTTTGCTATACAAACAGTCAGTGTCTATCCGTTTATCGATATCGGAGTTGTAACGTCGCGTTATACAGAAACGCGAAGACGATGAAAAATAGTCGACACGTTTTATCCGTGATAATTGAACGAATCGACTTATACAGGCTAATAACACGGCTAAACGGGATCGCACGACAACTGCCTTGTTTATCGTTGCACGAACAAACTTGTCGTATTTAGTAAGTAATATTCGAAACGGATGTGAAAACGCGTGTAAAAGTTGCGAGATACGTATTTATTGGCAATAATCTCTTAACGGGAAGTTTCGTCGATCAGCGAGATCATACGCATGAAAGGAGACGAAAAGCTCGGCGAGAAACGCTTCTGCTTAGCGGAATGAAAGCAACGACGAGCAACCGAATCGAAGCGCGATCGAATAAAATAAAAATCGAGTGGAAGTTGACGGGTGTTTGGTCCGGACGACGTCGTCGGTTCGCCGACTCGTTTCTTGTCATACACGGTCGGCGTACTTTTATCCGTGTTCGTGCACGTACACGAGTACGCTTTGTATATGTGGGCCGAACAGCTTCGCGCGTATAGGACTCGGTAAGCCGAAGAACGCAGATCGCTAGAGGCGCTGTTCCGCTGACCTACTCTACGATTATCACTCGCTATAGCCGATCGCCGGTGCAGGTGCGTGTGCGTTGACTAGCGTTGCCAACTATACCTCCTCGAGGAAAGGAGGACGCGGCGCGTGGACGCGTAATCAAATAAACATTTTCGGCCCTTTTGCTCCCGCTGATTTCATTTACACGCGTCCATCCTTCTCGATTCGCAACGTTCCCGTCGAGCGTCGTCCGTTCTCCGCGTACTCATCCACGAAGAATGTATTATATCAAATACCTATTAAAGATACTTTAGTTTCCTCGCTCTTACGATACATTGAATTTTCTAGACGACGAATCTAGGCGACAAAAAGACGAGATAACGAAATATATGCGAATCGACGAACGTTAGTAGGTATAGATCGGTAAACGCCGGTTAGAAGAGTCGTAACTGTTCTATTTTGTCAACGTATGTGGTCCAAGTGGAAAGCACGTTGGAATATTATTCCGTGAAACATGATTTGTATTTTTAGAAGCTAACGTGTAACGCGTGACGCGTCGGCTATGAGACGTCTATTCGTAAAGTATTTATCGAATCCAAGTATCGATCGGACAGTGGAGTTTACAGTTAGACGGGTTAATCGCCACTTTCCTTACGAATAACCGAGCTTTGCTCCTACTTTTACCTCGAATTTCTCTAGCGTGTTTCAAGAAAAACGTTGCCTATAATATCTCCGCGTATCTATAATCTCAATTTCATTCTCCTAATAGCTTTTCCGCGATATCGATCATCGACGGTTTCTATGCTCGGTGATCGTGCGTTGTATTCATTTGTCAATGTAATGCGCGTTTCTCGCCGCTGTCCGCTTCGAGTGGCATTTAATTTCGTCTTACGGTTGGCTCTTCCAACCAGAGTTTTCGAAAGATCGTTAGAAACGTGCGTTTGGCGAAACAGAAATTTGCGAATACACAAAATTGCCCATAGAGTCGCGTCTAGAGTCGCTGCTATATAATCGCTATACGAACGTTGCTATATAAACGTGTATACTTTTCACGGGCGTTGTAGGTGCGTAGACCGACAGGGACAGGCGACGAGAGTGCCGTTTCGCTGTTTCTATCGCGGCATCCGCCTTCTTCCGTTCGCCGCGCCAGATCCGTGTAAGAGTCCGATTAACAGTTAACGAGGAATCTCCGAACCGAACGAGTCGGCGAAGGCCGACGATTTCTGGCAAGCATCCGCGGCGAAAGTATGGCAGATCGATTTCGCGACCGAGCCTGCCGATGATGCGTGACCGACTCGAAAGCGAGCATGTTTTCTTTCTCGATCTTCGTGCTTCTTTAATCCGCTCTATATCGATGGTTTTTGCCGCTGCACCAACGCAACGTCCAGCCGTTTTTGCGCCGTACGCCTCTGGACATGTACGCCTTACTCTGTTTCCGTCCAAGTTGACAGCGGCTCGAAAACTTTCTAGCGAGCAAAAAGTCGTCCCATTCGAATGCTCGCTGGAAATTCGGCAGTGACTTTTTACCCAAGCTGCGGTAACGAACAACCTCCATCGTCGCTCGGTGTATCTGCGCGGACGTAAAAGGCTCGCCGTTTTTCTCTTTCCTCGGAAAATTTATCGCGTCAAGGTGGTCTCTTAGTTCCGCTTGGATTTGACAGAGATTCGTTCTACCCTTTACGAATCGAGACACGTATTTGGTAACGTTAATGCTGCCAGTAAGATACAGCGGCGATGTATAACGTACGCGTATCGATCGCGATCGATCTTTTTACAGCGTTCGAACGTTTTTAGAGCGATTCGAGCAACGATATACGCTTTGACGATTACCTTCTAGCAATACGTTACCGCGGCAAGTGACGTTGCAGAGCCTCCTAGTCCTATGTACGTATTTATGTGCGTACGTATGCCGTCGCAGCATACTCTGTATACGACTATTTTCGGCCAATTAAACTTTTATTACCGCGTAACGATAAACACAAGTATGATAAAGCATGACGTAGAATTCGTATAGTACGCCAAAATGTTGCCATTAAATCGAATTTTCTCGGTGTTTGTTCGTTACAGCACAGATAACGTCACGCGTGAAACGCTATGGAAGAATCTTATCTTTTAGAGGTATCGTTTTTTTCTTTACGTATAAACGCGATTGCGGAATCAGTGTTACGATGCTCGTAATAGCAAAATTAAATGTAGCATGAACTGTGATGTAATTAGTTGTACGTTATTCGAGCCTAGAAACAGCTATCTTGATAAGCGTGACAACGTTTCGGTACTTACGAAGTAACGTACAATCAAGAATTACAGTCGTTCCGTTTTGCAATTTTCTTTCCATTATCTTTTTACGCATATACGCGTGACTTTATACAGCGACTGATTATAAGCGCATTTAAAACAACTTACTCGTGTTTACGCTTTCATTCGGAATAACAGCTATAACATACTTTTATCGCGGAACGAGATACCATATAGTCGTTACGAATCAAATCTTTACTCGATCGCTATAGATGGCTCGTTGACTTATTCTTCGCGTTCTCAATGAAATACGGAAGCAGCTTACAACTCCGTTGTATCGAAGTTTTGCGTTCGACGTCGTCGTTGTCCGTCGACACGTTCGACGATAGAACGATAATCGTAACGAAAGTTTTACACATTTTTTCATATTATATATATAGATATATATTTCATAAATAGGGTAATCGTATAAAACGGAATGTCGTTTGGTTCGCTGGCGTTTATTATACGATACAAAATCGGGTACTAACGAGCGGGTTGTTGGATTTGTTTTCGGACCAGCCGTACAAACGGCGTTGTTTTCCGGGCCACGTTGCCAACGATCGAAACGCTGGTTTCCATTACATACGCGATTTGTCACGACAAAACGCGTATCTCGGCGCGTGTAAAAGTCACGAAGAACTTGGCACGCGACGCTTGCCGCGAATAGATAAAACGTCGGTAGGAACGTGTAAAGTTGCGCGGAATGGCAGCCGCTTAGTGGCGGCGTTTTCCAGGTTGAAAAGCAACCTTGACCTAGTCACGGGACCACGTGGTGCTGGATCGTACTATCAGGAAATTGTATTTCGCGCTATCTTCTGAAGCTCTATCTAAAAGCTCGCATCCTTGCGCACAGTAGCTACGAACGCTGTTTGTGCATATCCGTCTTTTCTAACGAAGCGTTTTCTTTTGTTTCTTTTTTTTTTTTTCGTTCGTTACGTTCTACGATTCGTACGAGTCGATCCGAACGTCGCTTCGCGCGATCGTTTCATCGGCCGAGCAGCGTATTTCCCATTAGAGAATACTCTAGATAAATGTACGCATTGCGTCTTTTCCTTCGGTAGAACAAAGTGTATTCGTAATGATTAGCAGGCATAGTAGAGATTGTACGTATTGACGGTGCAACAGGAACGTAACACGGTAGAACCAGTGGCACTGACGAAACGTATAGAAAACAAGTAGAATCGAACAAAGCGGCTGCTTCTTGATTTTCTATTCAATTTATACAATTATATACGAGGCAATATCGATTTTGTTTCACTTTGTTTCAAGTATCAAAACTCGAAACGAAACGCTTCACCTTCTATAGCGCAAAATTTCTCCCATCTCTTTTTCCAGCACTTTTCCTCCGGTTAGTTCGTATAACGGAAGTTGTACGGTATCGTTAAATATCGTGAAATTTAATATACTCGGATCTAATTAATTGCTACATAAATGCAATAATAAATATAGCATAAAGCAGAAATACTTTTTCCAGCCATTGTATATCACGCGACGTAAAACAGCATAGTGACATAACGGACGCGTTATTACAAATTCCAGTCATTTCCATGCCCTTTTTTTCTTTCGCATTTCGCTTTCCGTCGCGTAAAAGAAATTACGCGACAGACGTATGCTCGTTACGATCTTTCGTCTCTTCGACCACACGATCGTTTTTCATTGTTTTCATTGTGTTTAATCAAAGACAAGTATAAGTATGGCTAATTACAAGTATTCGAAACGATCGTTTCGGATAGCGATCAGCGAAATCTGTCATTGTATGTTTGCGAATTTTTACGAACAATATAGTAACGGATAATAATATAATAATATAATATATTAACAGGTATATAAGAACTACAAAGAGTCAAAAGTTACTACTTGTACGACGTTAGGCAAACTAGCGTAGTCTGGTGTAGTTTTGTCCAGTGAAAAGTTCAACGTTCGTCGGATAATTATTTTATACTTGATCTCAATACGAGTAATTACATATTTCGTAATAGGAAAGACGAATATGACTTTAAGAAATTATAGAAAGACATGTCGTTGGTAAATGTTATAAAACTGTGTTTCTGACATAAGAACAAGTACAAATAGACTGTCTAATTAACTTTCGATAGATGTAACAAAATATTAGATGGTACTAATAACGTAATCGTTTTAATAGCGACAGTCTCTTGCTCCCGGTTTTAAACGCGTAATTAAAGATCAATAGTAAGAACGACGATAGGTACGGTAACGAAACGATAAGACATTCGGAATAATTTGATCTTCATCGACGATATCTTGTTTCTTCCGATTAACCGGTTACACTGATTTTTGCCGCGTTAGCCAATTCGATTTACCCGTAGGAAGATAGGAAGATAGAAAGCCTCGTAGCCACATCGACGCGTTTTCTTTTCACGTAACTGCGAGTCTTTGAGTAAATCATGGATAATCTTGCCGCGCTAATGGAACGAGAGAGTCTGCGGACGATCATCGAGAAGACGAGGTAAAAGAGGTGTGAATTTGAAATGCTCAACTGCGATGACCCCGGTATAATCGAGGAAAGGGAGGCATGGAAATACTTGCAGGATCGTCAATAGGTCACATAGTTTCATAGGTCACAAAAATTCAAATTTCGCATTCTACGTTTAATGTTCGTACTGTCGAATTTTTCTAATCGCGTGAAAATATACGAAAAAATTCGCGTACTTGGTTCCAATTAATCTGTACTATGTAAATGTTATAACATAGTAGGATGGCGTGGCGATGATCGTCGTAGCCGCGGTATATTCGTTTGTATCTGTTTCCATTTGCGAGTTCCCTCTTTAACGATCAGCTTGGTTGTTGAAAACGCGAACAAACTAAAAACCGTATATCTCCCAGTGCAGCAGCGGTGAAATCGATTACATTTCGATAACTGACGTTGATACGCGACGTCGGGCAAACGTAGACCGTCGAAGAGAGAACGAGGCTTTCAAATATTTCAACGCGATTACGTTTCTCCTTTTCCTCGCCGTGGTCCAGTTCCAACGAGCGTGATCGCGACATTTGCTCGTAGAGTAGCTCTGTGCCACGTAAAAGTTCGCATCGGATCGATCATCTCGCAGAGACGCGTTATGCACGATCACGTTGTTACCTAGATTTTTCGTTTCAGGCTTCCAAGGAACGATGACACTGTCCGTAAGCGGATCGCCAACGACAGCCGTCGTTTTATTTCCGACCGCGGCAGACAGACTACGTCGTTCGTAGCCAGACAGAGCATCGACGGAATCGAATCGGTCTGTGCGAGATAGCGATGGGCTGAAATACGTTATAAGCAGGTTCGAACATTGGCCGACTATTCGAGCCTTCTGTAAGTATTCCGAAGAAAGGAGGCGGTACTTTCGAGTAGATTCGAACACGGAAGGGAGAAATTGAACTTTAAAAAGTAAAAAAAAAAAAAAAAAAAAAGCAGAAAACTACTCCCAAGCGGATCGATCCAACGCCGTCTTACCATAGAGAGATTCACCGTTCCGTTAAAATCACTTTTCTTGCTTATCATCGATACGTAGCAGCGAAATTTTCAAAGGTAATACGATTCCGTCTGTCCGACGATCGATCAGATGGTCGGTGTCGCAAAGGCGCAAACAGGACACGCGTATAGCGTTTTTCTGATTCTCGTAACTCGATTGGCACTCGTAAGAGTATCGATTCGTTCTAATATCAAAGTACGTGGTCGTTTGGAAGCGTGCAGGTGGTCGTTCCGAGGATGGAAAACAGCCCGCGAAGATGGAATACTCGGCGAGTACAGCGAACGAACCGTTACACGTCGTTACAGGTAGCATTGGGACGGCGCGAAGCGAAACTTGCAGTCGGATTTGTAAATTACGTATCGAACTTGATCCCATCAAGGCGGCCGAAGCTGGTACACGGTGGAAGCACCGCGAACCAGCGTGCCTTGGGAGTATGGACCTTGCGAGCGGTCAAAGTCGTGGCCTACTTCGCTTCCTGCCTTCGAAACTTTCTCCTCGTGGCGTCGCGTCGTTGGTGCGTTCACGGCTGCCACGGCTACTAAGGCTCTTTCGATTCCGTCCTGGCTGCGTCGTCTCTCTTTTCTTCTCTCCTTCTCCACCTCTCTCGCTTCCTCTTCGTTCGCTTCTTCTCTTCGGCTTCCGGTTCTTCCTCTTTTCAGCATCGGCACGGCGGCGCGCTCGTTTTCCTAAACGCGCAACGACTCATCCTCCTCGACCGGACGCGTCCTCGCTGTGTCAAGCGAGATGTTGTTGCGCGTAATTATTTCATGCCGCGTTCATCATCCTTATTCGTGGTAATCTGGATGATTGCTTCGCTGGCTTGCGCGTAAGTAATGGCCACTAATAATCCTTAATTACAGCCGACTCGTACACCGTGCGTTTCCCTCCGTCGGATTTAGTAATCGCGTTGTTTGCGTTATTTACGAGACACTGCGAAATTACATGCCGCGTCGAACGTACATTTTTCGCCGATATTTTTCTTCTGCACGCGCACCAAGCAACGAACTTTTTGCACCAGTTGCAAGACAAACGTGTCAAGGGGAAATTTGATTTCGAGGAAACTTTGGATCGTCGTTCCTTCGATCTACTGCCGTTACTCTACGATCAACGTGATAGGATAGGCGTGAGATCGTAATTCGTAACGTATCTCTTCTTTTCCATCTTGCGGAGCGAGCAACGCTATTCTTATTGTTTGTAATAATCGATAATATTTAAAAACAGCAATAGAATAACGTTTTGTATATTTATGCTAGATCTACTGAAAAGTACCTCCGAATTCCGAGTAAAAGTAAAATTTATTACGCTGATTGTTTATTGTTTACGGTCCGTTGCCATCTTGTTCGTTTCTATAAAATTATTCGTTTGTCTTTCCTTCCGATGAATAAATCTTTCGTTGACATTTTTGCAACGGGACGATCTTCGACAGTCCTTGGCTGTTTTAAAACTGTTTTAGTTTGAATCGAAGCTTTCGCATTCGCGTTAATTTTCCATCGCATTCGTTACACGCTGGTTTGCGTGGTTCGAACGTTCGACGATTCATCGTCGACGTTGGTATATCAGGTGTAAAAATAAGTAAAATCGAAATGGTAAATGAAATTTGGTAAGCAGATTTCTCGAAAACGTATTCTCTCGTGTTTATCGGAATCGTGAACGTATTTTTCCTACCACTGGTTTAAAACGTCACGGCTACGAGAGATTTTCTGAATGCTCGTACGTGTAGGATGTGCAACTAAAAGTATTATTTGGGACGTTCCATTGGCCGAGTATCCATCGCATCCGAGTATGGGCCACGATCCATAAACCGTGTATACGAACCGTGCACGGCACGCGTTATTTACGTTTTGAAAAATTCCAAGATGCTCCTTCCACAGCTAAAACTCGTACTGCTGTTTCGAGTTTTACTATCTTTCTCTGTCCGTCTATATTTTCTAGGAAACGAAAAAGCTGCGGATCCCGCGCAAACTGTCCTAAAGATGGCAACGATGATCGCGTTATCGAAAGTATAAAGATCACGTTAAATAGGATAATCAAAAGTCAAATAGAATTAAATAGGATTTACACTACACAGGATACGAGAGCAGAGACTGCAATTTTTTCACCAACTCTACTACTACTACTACTACTACTATTACTACTACTTTCGTTTGTTGCTCCTTTTACGTTTGCGCTCGACTTTCTCCATTCGTTAGACGTTTTGCCACGATATCGTGTCCAAATTACTTTTTACGGTCCTTGAAACGCGACCATGTTCTTTTTCAGCACGCTTCTTCGATTCCTCCTTCTTACGGTCTTTCGTTCTCAGCTATGCATCGAAATTCATTTTCGTATCTTGTTCGGCACGAGAGCCCGTCGATCGCCATGTTCTGATTACTCGAGGAATCAGAGCGTCCTCCTCGCCGGCCGCAGTAGATTAAATTTTAGCAAGTCACTACCATCACCGGGCTACCGATTCATCGCAGTGTTCCTGCAATTAGCCACCGGTGAATGGATTCACGGTATTCTTAAGAATTTAGCGGCGGGAAAAACAGCAGCTTGGCAACGTCTTCGAGGATGGTCTCGCGTCGAGAACCGGCCGAGCAGAAATCTCATGAAAATTCGATATTCACGCAGGAACGTCCGCTACGGTATCGCCGTATCGTATCGCGGAACACCAAGCGTAATTCTTCGACGAAAATTGGTGAAACTTTCGTTCGCAAATGTCGCATCGATATAGAAAATTATAATCGCAATAAATATAATAGTTACGCGTTGTCCCTCGTACCATTAACGGTTAATCTTTCTACTCGTCAACGTTCATCCGTCGTGATTATAAAAAGAAATTTCAGGAATTTGCTTATGATCGTTTGGCAGTAGTCGCCGAAAGGACTATTTTATATACCGTGAAGTGGAACGCGTAATCGCTATAGTGTAACTACCAGTTTCTTATAGTTTTAATTAATTTTCGTTGTACGTAGACGGCGTATACAGAAAGTATTTGAATACTATTAATACGTGTTATACGTATTATATACGAAACTTTCTGAAATTTCATTACCACCGTAACGAGATAAAACCGATTATATCGACCTAATTTGAAATCAACGCGAACACTGTTCACTACGAACATGTGCCTGACATAAAATAACAATTGTAAACCAGATATCCTAATGATAAATAATTGCATATTCTTGGATCGGATAAAAATTTTACCGATGTAAACGTAACCAGTCGCGTTTCGCTATAGCGCCGATGAAATTTGAAAATGTTTCGCGTAGTATATTCGCAACAAGTTCCTACGCGTAAGCGTTGAAATACTTTCGCGAGCCACTCTAGGTTGGATAAAAGCGTTTGCTCGCTAATTTCGACGAAATCACATATTTTTAGATCAGCAGTGCGCGTGCACTTGGATTTTGAAACGGAGATCGCCGAGTTACGAACGATTGGGATCCAACAGGTTCGAACGTCTCTGTTGGCAATTTCGAAAAGATCGAGAGACATTCACGAAGCAGGCATTGACAGCGATCTCGGCGTAATCGCCGTCGTGACGGAAATCGCTGCCGCGTCGGTCTCTGATCGTGCATAAACTTTCGCGCATAAATAAAATTACATCTGTTGGCGGACGATCGAGTCGTCGCGCGTCGCGTAGTCTGCAAACGGGTCTAACGACCGGCGAGTTTACGCCGCGTGAGTCACCGATCGTATCCTGTTTACGTATCTCGCGGCACGTCGATCGATTCCGGATGCGGCCACGCGAAAGCAGCCGAGAAGTCGATACTATTCTCCTTGATGCGGCCGCGACGTAACTCGAATTCCACACGGAGAAAAGCGCGCCTCTATTGTTGGTCAATGCGCGACCGCTTGGTAGCGATGTGCTCGAGTACGCCGCAAGTAGGTTCGAACGTTGACCGACTACGTTCGGTATCTCGAAAAAAAGGAAGCGATGCTTTCACGTCAGATTCGAATTTAGCGTAATTAATTAGTTCGAACAAAAAAGAACCCTACGAACACCGCTAGAAGCATCTTACGAGAATTTTTTCCATTCTCCGAGAATCATTTTTCTCTTTCTAAGCTAATCATTTCATTTGTAACGTACTAATAAATTGATCGCGTCAGTCGTGCACAGGTATATGGTATGTAAATAGGACATAGAGCGCGTTTCGACGTCGGCCGATTAGTAAACGATTCGTTCCGGGATATCGAAGACGATCGAGCTACGTACTTCCGAGGTATGAAAACAGCTCGCGAAGATGAAATACTCGGCGTACTATATAAAACTGCTCTATAAAGAATTCCGAACTTTGCTATTGGATTTGATTCGGATTTACAGATAGGCGTTTGCGTCGAACTCGATCCCATCGCTATCGCTTAGTCGGCTACTAGTGAAATCGACACTGTCTTAGGATACAGGAAGCGACAAATTGCCCCGATATCAAATAGTTTAATAACCGATACTAACTCGACGATCATCGTTCGATAAAGTTGCATCGTGCGAAAGAGAACACCTACTAACGCTACTAACTATTCTATACGTAACTGTTGTTCCCCTAAAGACAGGAAATTTCGATTTTTCTTTCCATTCGATCGAAATTTTAGCTCGAAACGCAAAGTACGTTGCGATTCTGACTTTGAATTTCGAATAGTAATAAACTACTTGTCGGAATTAGATATCAAACGATGATCTTTGTAGGCTTTCGAAACGTCTTTCTTCTCCGCTACTTTCTAAAGATTATTATTTTCTTTAATCGTTTAAGAAGTAACTCTGACCTTTCGAGGATTCTCTCGGACGAAAAGTGCGGAAACCTTTTCTATTTCTGTAACCGTTAAACGTAAATGATAAAAAACCGTAAAATGATAAAATAAGGTACGGTCGTACGAATTATAGCTGGCCTTTGGGAAACATCGATAACCGTTCTCGTAACATCTGTCAATGTGCCTCTCGTTTAAAGATACGGAACGTACATCGGTTGTAAATCGTTAAAAATCGTGTTTCGTTTGTAACTTGGAATTTGAATTTACGACGAAAGATTTTCTTACTTTACGTTCTTGTATTTTTGGTAAAATTAATAGCTGCATCGATATTTAGGAGAGTCAGCCGACGAGAAAGTTATTAGGGCTTAAAATATTATAACGGAGAATAACGTTTTACGGTGAAATAGAATATCTTCGCTTAACATTCGCTCGTCGCGGTCGACACGCGTTACCGGCACGGCGTCACGGAAAAGAAGAACGAGGTTTCGCAGAAACGGAACGCACGAATCGTTTAAAACAATAGACCATCCATCGCATACCTCGAACGCGCCGATTGACCGCGTATTTTAAACATGCGTCCGACGATAGTAACGGTGGAAGAATGTTAATTACAATGATACTTGCAGTGGATGCACGTAATATCGTTTTCAAGACTAGTAATAAGCGGTAACAGATGGAAAAGAGGAAGCACGTTCGGCTCCGCTGATACCAAAGCTTGGATGGCTTGTATTTCGACTTATAACTATACCATACTACGTTATCTATCGCCTACTAATAGCTTCTGATCGTATATATGTATTAAACCAGCTCGCTAAACAATACTCTTCTCCCATAGATCGAGATTCGTTTTTAGCCAGTTCTTCGAACATTATACGAGATATTAAATCTAGACGTTTAAAGTAACGCGTAATGGAACATGTAATTGTAACTCGTATAAGAATAAACGATTTCATCAAATTCGAGCAACGAACAAACATTTGTCTCTTCGATTTTAAATCCCTTTGATCTTAATTCTCCTTTGTTTCATCAAACATTCGCTAATATTTCGCGAATAACTTTACTTTTCTCTTTGTCGCACTCTCCGATCTTGTCCGTTTCTTTACACTGGCGAAGGAAAGCGAGTCGAAAGTCGTAACTTAAAATCCACTTTTTCGGATAATTTACGATATTTAGGAAGTCGGGAAGAGATTGGCAAATTTATCGAGAAACAAACACTTTGTTATACGTTGTTCGAATATCAGAGGAACGAAACAGAGATATAACGATGATTACCATCGTCGTCAGTTTCGCTATTCTTTATATCGAATATCGTAAACGGATATTGTCGATAATGCGAAACAGAATAGCGACAAAGGGATCGAGGAAGCGTAGAAAACGCGTAAAACGGTTAAGAAAGTCTCGAGTCTTCGACCACCGGAGAAACGTTTCAAACGGGCGTGAATAATAATTAGCCAACAGTGTCCGGTCTACCTCCTTAGGAGCTTCGAGCGAATAAATAATTAAACGTTAACGTAAAAGTCGGCGACCGTGGCATTTTTATATCCGTTATTTAAAAGCGGACGTCGAGAAAGAATCCGGATAACGCGTACTCTTAATAGTCCATCTATGTGTGCGTTTCGTTCTTATTTATTAACGTATGCTTATAGGTACATGTAGTTGACAAAGTGTTTGAGTAGCCGAGTGGCTTATACAGCCAATTACAGACGTCTGGTCACTTTTATTAACGCGATAAATAATAAACGTCTACTTTCCTTGTTAATAATTTTTAACGATTTAATTGATCGCGAATCGCGAATTCCAAAGTTAATAATTAGTCTCGTTGCGAGATAAAAGTGAAAATCCATATTTTCTCACCTTCGTCCGTTTTTACCACAGCACTTCATACGCCTTCGTTGTTTACATATCGCGTGGATAGTTGTATCTTTTATATTATGATACGATAGTAGCGACTAACAGCTGCCGTTGGTAAATGCGCGGACATTTTTGCTCGATTTGTACCAGAAACGCGCGAATATTACTAAAATACATGGAATCAATGGGAAATTGACAGTGAAAAGCAATGTCTGTTGCCTTCTCGTGCATTCGGCGTATACGAAAGTCATTTACTAACTCGAAGTTGACGCTTTTAAAAGGACAAATTTTCTATACGGGACGATAAAGACGAGTAACGGTACGTGAGAAATATTTTCGAAAATTTGCTGTCAACTATGTCGTTTAGTTTGTTATGGCTACCGACCTTCGGGCAAAGTCGTACGACAAAGTTTCGAGGTCGGACAAGTTTGGTTCCTTTCGTACGTGCGTGTTTCTAAGGTGCGACATTTTTGTATTTCGTCTTTTCGCGTTTTCCAAGATGTTTGGCGGGAACGAAGCGTCGCCGGAGTTTACCGTGAAAGGCGAGGTTGGTATGAAAAGCGAGTTATCGAGCTCCGTCTCGTATCACGTCCTTATTCTATTTGCGCCGAGAATCTCGTCGATTCCGGATGCATAGGATGCAGCCGGTGAAAGTGAGTTCAGGGGCGTAGCCTTACGACGAGAGATTAAGGAACGGCGACGTTCGAGAGGACGAACAAGTCGAGGGACACGAAAGGAAAAGGCGCGACAAAGTATCCGCTGGTATATTCATATATACTTTTATTTGAACGCATTTCTAGATACCTACAGGTTTATTTAGCGACTTGAACAGCTTTTCCAAAGGTAAATAATTTTTCTTTCGCGTGTAACGCGTATTATTAATAAATTATTTATATATTACGCGTGGACGGGGTACGATAAAAGATGGATTCTTTACTCGCGTGCATCTAATAATTATAATTTGGCATTTTATGTTCGAACAAAACCGTACGTACGTTCTTTCAAAAATGAAAAATGAAAATTACATTTTTCGTTGAAAGTGTAGAAAGTGAAATACAAGGTTGTATAAATACGTTAAATATTTCGGTTTCTGCTTAAGATTTCGTAAGAACAAAGTATTCTCGCACAAACGCGAGTATCGTGGCGGGCCGATAGAGATAAAGAGAGATTTTAATCGGAACGAATTGCTGAAAGAATATTTATCGTCGCGTGACAACAATATCGGTTTTCGATAAAAGTTACACGTTGGTCTGTGCCGACGTTCCACGGATATCGTAGTTACAGTATGCAAATACTTTAATGGAATACGTCATCTGCAGCTAATTTATATACAAACATATATTAAAAGTTATTATACGTGTATACGAAATACGAAACATCGATACCCCTGAAGATTCATTTTCATTCGTGCATTTCTATTTCTTCCATTTTAGTTAAATTCTGAATTACGTCATCGTAGTAACAAATTTCTATCTGCCTGCATACGAGACAGTCTCGAACACGTTTTATTTGTAATGCAATAAAAAGAATTGCAGCTTGAAACAACGAATTATCTCATCGGATTTATTATTTTCACTTTGCAAATACCACGGAGAAAGTAACTTTATTCTGCCTGAGATACAAGTAAATCATTATCGGATACTCTTTTCTTTGAGTCGATTAAATCGCTCGAATAAACGAATAATTCGACGTAAGGGACAACCCGTTATCTTATCGAAGCCAAACGGCTTCGTTTCGATCGTGACGATGAATGTTTACAACGGTAGCACGCTTGCGCTCAAAGTTGTTCTTGCTTCGAACATTTTGTCAGAAAGACGTCTATATCGTGGCAAAATCGTAGGAGCGGACGGTCGCGATAGCGCGTTACACTCGATAAAATACTTTGTTGGTATTTGGATGGTTAGAAACGTTTACTTGGAATTATCTCGAGAAAATTCGTTTCACCAACGAACAAGATAATACGTTATTCGAACGATCGTTTTTCAAATATATTATTCGAATAACGTCGACGTAAGATAAACATCGCTTGTTGCTCGATGGATTAATCGTATAGGTAGTTGGCTGTTGTACGTAAACGGGTAAGCGTATCGATATAGTCGGAGGAATATCAGCGAGATTGAAAACAGGCTGGAACGTTCAGGTTCGAAGAAGGAAGAGGCGCGAAAGAAGGACGAGAAGAGCGAAATAGACGACGGTGATGCAAAGGAGAAATGGCATAGGGAGAGTGAGAGTAAGTTGTCCCATTGAATCGATATTAATCTCCCTCCGTATTAGGTAGCGGAACTAACGGCATCGGTATGCAAGACAGTGTGGCCAACAAAAGTGAAAAACGAGAGTAAGCGAATCCCGGTTGCCGCTGTCGTCGTCGAGAACAATTTCAAAATTGCACCGGCGCGAGAAAGCGAGTAGCCGGAGGTCCGCCAGTGACTCATTGTCACGGGATTCGTTAACTCGCCAGGTGGGAGGCTGGTTGGAACAGAAAATTCACGCGTAGGTGGTGAAAGTGAGTGGTTCGGTGACTTAACGAGACCGTTTTCGCCCGATGCCCGATGACCGATGCGTCGGTCGCTAGAACGTGGAGAATACGAGCGATTTTTGAAACGACGGTTGACCAGTTATGTATATGCGTAAGAACGTCTGCCATCTTTTACCATGAATATTTATTAGATTCGGACGCGTTATCTTTTGATTAATTTTATTAGCCACGGACGCGTTAGGGAACGAATAATCGCGCGAGTTAAAAGTTTTGCAAGTTACGAGTCGTATTTTCGTGGAATCGAGTACGAGCTCTATATCCGCGTATATAATCGAACAATACGATTTTTACATCTCCGCTTAGTTCATTTCGCGTTCGAACTTTAACTTTTCGATCGAAATTCATAAATATCTGCATTTTGAAACTTGATACTCCGTGTATCGTGTAACTGGTGACTTGTTCGATAAATTTATGTTACGATAATCGAGTTACAAGTACGCGCTGTACCATCTATTTCGCCAGCTGCGTGGCAATTTTATCGAGCAAACTTGAGCGCGTTCGACGCAATTGCGAAAGAAAGCATTCTTATTCCCGTAGAAAGTGCATTCTTCTTCTTCTTCTTCTTCCTCTTCTTCTTCTTCTTCGACAGACCGGTGATCAACTAAACGGCGGAGCTATTTTTTTTCTTCGTCGCGCAATGACGGTGATAAACGATCCTGCTCTCGCCCGGAGAAATCTTCGATCTATCATTCGCCTCCTTTTCTTTGATTTCCTATTCTTCGATGTTCGCGACGCTCGTATTGGGAAAGGTCGATTCTTGGTGCTTTTACGAGTTACAGTCATAACGTATAGCGTTATGATGAGACGTAAAGTGAAACGCTTCGATCCTTATCTTCCTTCCGATGATACACGCTGTTACTACAACGGCGATGGAGAATATAGTTTCATGGTCGAAAGTGTAACGACTTTCAATTTTACGTGGTAATTGGCGAGCAAGTTACAATAGGCGAGAATTTATGAAATATCATACTAATAAGTAGCGATGGGCTTAAAGTATCGTACGTCGCGAGTATTCGCGCGTCATTTCCAGCTGGGTTCGGCGATAAGTTTCATTACTTTTAGCTAGTACGTAATACGCTTGTATTTCGAAGAATGTTACAATTTACGCGAAGTAAAATTAAGGAAGACGGATGTGTGTATATGCATATAGATAGATAGATAGATAGATAGATAATAGATTAATTCTTTTATTCGTAATTTACTTTTTTAGAAGAAAAAACGGTACTTTAACAGTAGAAATAATGGAAATTTAATCTTACCAAAGGATTAATCGAAAATCGCCGCTTCTCTTAGGTATCGTTCATAGATAGTTGGAAGAGAAAACAGGTTAAAATAAATGTAGGAATTCCAGCTATCGTGTATAATTCTGTATAATTTTCCTGCGATAAACGTTTAACGAAACACTCGCAAGAAGTTTGATTCGTTCGAACGTCTAAGTAGCTGGAAATCGCAGGATGATGTACGATGAATTTTAATACAACACGGTTGGAGAGAGCGGAACTTGTTAAATCGAAAGATGCGAATCTTTTAAGAATATATAACCGATAAATGTAAGAAGTTTCGCGACAAACTAACAGCATGACGTTACGACGATCGATACGTTTGAAACTTTGCAGAAAGTTTCAAAGATGCGGTACGTGTAAAATTACGTAAAAAGGAAATTGGTATTTTTTACATAAAGGTATTGATTACCTATATTTTCTGTATTTCTGTTTCTTTGATCGCGTCCATAAAGATATAAATTTGCGTAAAACCGGCAATTTCCCTCAAAGTATTGGAAGAACTCTACGAAGCGAAGCTCGAACGTTGAATTTGATTCGAACTTGCAATTCCCTGTCGAAGTTGGTCCCATCGCTACTAATTAGCAGTATAAGTTGTTGTATATCGAGACTGAAAACAATCGAAATACCAGACAATGGAAGAAAGCGTTTCAGCAAGCGTGGTACTAAATTTATTAGCTATCGAGGCATTTGTGATGACGCGTGTGATTTGTTTGGCAATCGGCTAATTGTTCCAGCTTCTTTCTTCTCTGTTTCCTATACGACGACGCACGTTTGTGTGCGTTACGCGTGAATTACGAATATCGTTACACAAAGGTAGCAGATTTCGTGGCCTCTCGTTCGTAGAACAAACGAAACGGGTTCTCCGATCCATCGCGTGCGATACTTTAGCTAGATTTCCACGTCGCTTTATCGGCCCGCGATTCACGCACGACGAACTGTTAAACATCGCGTTCAACGCTTTATTTTATATCTTTCCATGGTACGTTTGAAATCCGTTTCGGTTGAAACGACTACTCGATCCTTTGTGACAAGTACGAAGAGTAGAGATAATGGTCAATTTGTATTCTTTAAATACACTTTCGTGACTCTACGATAACGTCGACCGTGTTTTTTTTTCCATATCGCTTAATGCGAATGCGAAATACGTTGTTTCAAATATTTTCTATAAATCTACGATCTTTGGTAGTTTTAACGTGATCAGGAATGTTAAATACGAGATTGGTAGCTTCGACGTAAAACTCGCGATGTTTGGCATGTCGGAATTTGTTCTGTTGTTACTTTCTCGATCGTTCTCAAATTGCACGATGTCGTGCGTGTGTGCGTGTGTAGAAGATGATCGCGAACACAGAAAACGTCAAACTACTTTCTACCGTTCGCGATGCCCGGATACCGTTAAACGCCAATACCAATATAACGAAAATCGGGGGGCCCCTTTCGAAAGTTCTTTCGGTCGAAAATGAATATCGGTAAACACGCCATTCGAAATATATTTGTTTACTTTGCCAACTTGTTACATCGTTTGTCACAAGCGCGCAGATCGCGAAAGTTTCGTTTCGATAAAGAGATATTAACAAATGGAATAGGTAAGACGAGAAATAAATATTTTTACATAATTAAGTTTAACGTTCAGCATTCTTGTCACGTAATTGGAAATTGTCTCGCTTTGGAACGTTCCTACAATTTTTAACGAATTATACTTTCCAAGTGATATCATAATTGTCATAAAATGTAACGCAAAGTGAAAATATATTATTAAATGGCGATCGCGGTTAATTAATAGCGTGAACATGGCGCTTCTTCGTAGTTGACGAGTACATATTTTACAACTGCGAACTAATCGATCTTTCATTTGCTTTTATTTCGCATAACGATTTAGTAAGTATATGACTAACGAATAAACAGATATAAAACTTTGGAAAGAAATAAAATTTCTGACGAAATATTTGTTTATTCGAATTAATTGTTGATACCACTGATTCGTTTAACGCGTATTTATCTTTCTCGTGCGATAAATAACCGAGTAAGAGCCTCTCGTAACGCACAATGGGATTTAAACGCGTTCGACGATCTGTGCCGATACCGTCGTCGGCTCGTGCTAATTGCAAATTTATTTCCAAATGCGCGAATCCTTTCTTCGTTCGGAGTAAGAAACTTTAATTTTTGTTGTCGTCGTACGTTTAATCAGGAACGACGTATCTTCGTCACGACGACAAAATTGAAACCAGTCGAAGCGATAAAGACGAACAAAGGTGTTGACAGCATACTTGTTAGTCCAATTCCGACAAGAAATTAGTTTGTCAGTCATCGAACGAATCTTTCACGCTCCTAGCCGTCACCGTTAATTCCCACAGCAGAACTTTATCGTGACAATTTTACCATTTACGATCGGTCGCAATTTGATTTCCCTATCTTGATGGACGTACCGTTCGTATCAGGATGCTTCGACTAATTTATAACAACGGTGTATGAATAGTGGTGAAATTAGAGGCCGAAGGCGATACTTATCGTTTTCCTATAAAATCAATAAATAATAAAAAATTCACATTGACAGAATATTAAAATTTGAAACGCAGTTCATCGATGTGTCCACCGGATTCAAATATTATTGCTCGAATTAATCACGATATAAATTCTGTTCTGCATTTTAGAGACTATGTAAATAATCTGGAGACGGAGAAGGAACCTTTTTAGAATGTTCCGTTCGTCACCTTTAATTTCGACACGGCTTATTTAAAGTCAATTTTGTTACATCGAAGTAATAAAATGATAATCACAATTTTTATTTACGATCCTGTAAATTAATTGGATTGGCAAAAGTAAGCAAGTGGCTGAGTATTTTTAAGCCGCGACGTATAAATTTTTCGAGGACGCGTACGAAGATTCTTCCTCCCTTAAAATAGTCACAATTCGAGTTCACTAACCGTACATCAAAGCTCTGTGTTTCGATAATTTATGCGTACATTTGCAACATTTCCTCGTAATTTGTACGTCAGTTTGCGGACCAATCGTCCATTTATTGGCACGCTAAACGCGTTAAAAGCGCAGCTTCTTCAGGCATTCTTCGAGGAATACGGCGCCGCTGGCGCTGATACGTCCAGGTTAAAACCGTTCTTTCAACGATTAGCATATAGGCACACTGACACACTAAGGTCGTGTATCTACGTGCTTTCCTTTTTTCTTTTTCCTTTTTCTTTTTTCTTTTTTTTTTTTTCTTACGATACTTTTGGTACCAGACAAAGTCCGAAGTAAAGAATTTTGGAGCACGCAGCGCGAGCAGTTTGGCAGAGTGGAATGACAAACAGGTAACCGATCGTGAGCGAGCGGTTGGATTTGCCATAAAACTACACTGGCTCGTGAAAATATTCGAACGTTTAGCGTAGGAAACCTCTTAAGAAGTATCGTTATTATCCTTTTAATACGCTAGATGACGCTGAAAATAGATCGTTACGTGGTTATGCGCCACGCGGATCGTTAATTTTCTCCGTTTTTCCGCGATCGACGATATCGTCGTCTTAAAATTCTGTCGCGCTTTAAATTGAACGTATCCACGTTGTTTATCATCTACCTCGAATATATCTGTTTGCTTGTATCGAGACGCTGTTTCCTATTTTCGAAAAAGTACATCGCGGCCTATGCGATTATTATCAGCGTGAACGTTTTCCGCGAACGAGTTTTGCATTATTACGCTACAGTTGGGCATAGCCTCTCGTGTTTGCGTTTCTATCCGCTAATCGGCTGTTTTACGAGCAATTTGTTATAATCGTTATAATTTGTAACAAACGATATTTACGATACAGTTATATTTTTTTTCCTTTACTTTCGAATTTACGTAGCTGACCAGCATGGGTGCTGAGCAATTTACGCGCTACTCTATAGTTTATATATATATACTAAAGAATATGTACACATATGTATATCCGTTAACAGGTAATAATAATAACCTTAACGCTCATAGTCGGTATTTCTGAATAATATAAATTTCTATTGTAATTACAGGGACATTTTGGTAGAATTCGGTCACCGAAGGTGCTTAAGTTTGAAGTATGCTCTTAAGAACGTACGCCGGAGAAATATCTACAGTGGTAATGGAATATTATGGAGATGATTTAAACGGGTAAGAGAGCAAGTTCGAGAAAGGTTCGTCAATTGCGACGAACGGGTACGACTTTCACTCCGTTTGAACGAGCACTGCGCGCCATGCTGTATTATTTATTAAGGCAAAAAGTTTTGCGCTTAATGATATTTTTCGCAGATGTAAATGAATTTGTAACGTACTCGATGTTTAACGGGACGAAGAGTTTGCTTGCGTTATTAATCCGTAATCGAGAATGCAAATTAATTTCCCACTTTGATCACAGGTGAGAACACGTTATATACGTGAAATGGGTATTCGAAGAACGAGGATAATAGAAAACTCGCATCGAACTAACTAATATATAAATGCAGCGATAAACGTAGCGATGTACGGAAAGTATTGCGTGGCCTCGCCTCGTCGCTTTCATCCATCGAACGGTGCATTACTTGCGATATACGTTACAAAGAGACTAAAAATTCCGCAACGGATAACGAAATTCAGACGGCGAAAGACAAAAGGGACGTGTTCGCCACCTCGATAAATCTACCCTACGTCTGGTATAGCGGTCCCGTCGGTGCAACGGTAAGTCTTAAAAGGATTCGATCGTCGTTGTCCAATAAAGATTTATCAGCGAATTATGAATTTATTCTCTCTCTTTCTCTCTTTTCCCCAACGCTTTTATATCGCTCTTTCGACAATTTTTTATCCTTTCTTCTTATCGGTTTTTTCCACCGGACACGTACTTTAGTTATCGTCGCGTGCGCTTCGAGTATCAAGAATGAAGAATGAAGAATCGATGGAACAAACGAGTGTTTCTTTTTCGTACGCGACGAGGTCGTCAGGATGAACGAGAAGAAGGAAAAGAGATTCGGTGACCCAAAATTGACAAAGATATCGACACGGTGCGGTAGTTTGGTCGAGGCGCACGCCCACGAACCATTGTCTTCGTAATGGCGCTACGCGACGTTCGATCGTGCACGATCGAACCAGCGATCGAGCAATCGAGCACATCCAGGTGTGCCCCCGTTGCGCGTCGTCTTACATCGCGACCAACTCTGTCCCCTACGTGAGCGTCCCGAGGATCGTGGATTCCCAGTCAAGATCACGAGGACGCGCAATTAACTGGTTGATAAACCACGCGCGCATTTTTTCCTTTGCGAGCGTGCATCGTAATTAGCGGACGGTCGGTCAGCCTCGGTCACTATGCGCCGGGAGAAAGTTGGCTCAAGGTGAACCGTGAGAATGAAATAACGTGGCGCTCGTGGCGTTTCTGATACCGCTCTATTCTTTCTTCTCTTTTTATCGTTTTCCCAGACCGGGCGAATCCTCCACGGGAACAGGGTGACCGACGTTTAATTAGATAAAAATCGCGAAAGGTGTTGCGGCTGAGTCGCCACCGATCGGGTCGTTACAATTGGCTAAATTACGATTCGAACGTAACCGAGTTTACGATACGCTCGACTATCGAGAACGCTTTACGCCAACGTGCCGAGTCTAAAATAGTAACTTGACCGTGAAAGTGAGCGTGGCAAGCTATCCTTGTTCAAAAACTGTTTGACCGGTTGTGACCCAAAGTACTATCGATGGTAGCAGATTCTATATTAGAAGAAAGATACGGCGTATCGATGGTATAAGATAGTGGCTGATCTAAAAGATGTCTGTTCGTCCGTACGTTAATTGGTTGCAGTAACTGATTACGTACAGCGCTATCTTGAAATTATTTCGAACGAACGCCTTACGTAATTAAACATCGGTAACAGTTCTACCGGATAATTGCGTCTTATATTTGATAAAATTGTCGTTTTCTAAGTCTATGACCGTTTTTCAACACGATTTTCTTGACGTCCGTGTTATTGATTACAACGTTGGCGTACTACTTTTCACGACGTTTCCTTAAAGCGATACACGACTCCCTATGTAGGTTAATCCGTTTTTGCATAACATTATCGTTAACTTTTTAAATTCTCGTTAGATCGTCATTGATTTTTAACTATTAGCGATTACTCGCGATAGCCTGCGCATAATTTACGTAAAAGGATCCGCGAATTCGTGGCTGCGACGAATAGCACAGCGCGATGAAATTATTATAAAGGCTGATTAAATTGTCGTAGAGTATAATGTTTGTTTAATTCGTAATTAAAAATTAAAAAAAATTATCAAACATATTAAAATAATGATTTTTAAAAAAATGGAACGACAGTTGGAGCTTACCCGCGAGTTTGAATTTGGCCGCAGCAACTTACAAACGCGAATCAAGCTACGGATCGGAAATGATTTGGGCGATAGGTACCCTGAGATTTTTAGGGTGAGGTGAGGACAAGCTCCTCCTCTCTCGATGTGGTTTCGGCAGTGGAAAGTATGCCAGAATTAAATCTTGCGTTCGACTTAATACGAAATGAACGATCGACGGTGCCGTTTGGAAATCGACTGCGAATCGACGCTCGAAACGCTGCTCGAATTCCTACAATTCGGTGGTTCGAAGTGAGAAATCGGTCAAACGCACGGTTGGATTCGATCGGATTCGATCGGATTCGATCGGATTGTTTCACGTACGAGGCACGCGGCGTCTTGGAATTTTCAACTTCTCCCTCGAAATACCCGGTATACCGAATCGTTTCTAAACGCTCTGTTCATCAGGATATACGCTATTAACCGAACGAATCGGATATCGAAGGCGAATTTCTCTTCTTCAATATGGATGGCCTTTATTCTCGCCCGTGACCGCTCGTTGTTCGAGAGAAATTTTCTGCCCACAAACTTTGCGAGGAAAGTAAAAGAAAATCCGAAACCGGTGCTTTCTAAGAAAGTAGATGTACGTACGTTTGTCGCAACAGCTCAAATTCGAGTTTTGTCTCCTCGTCTTTCGGCGATCTGGCGCGATTACAGCCAACGCGGCGTTACTTAGACGCGTCGAGTTTCGTGTCGCGGAAACACACGGTTTACCATAAAAACGTTTCAAGGATATATCTCGTTGCAGAAAATATTTTAAACTGTTACGATTACGCGATATAAGCGAAATAAACGAAATAAACGAAATAAAGGAATTACGGATCGTCTGTTGACAGTTGTCGAAACTCGTTTCGCACGAAGCGCGAACCATCGAGACCGTGTTTTAAACGCGGCAAGAATTTCGACTTTTTCCTTTTCCTCGACAGGTTGAATGCGTCAAAAAATCGACCTGTCGCTTCCGCGCGCCGCTATATCCCTCGTACAATGTCGTAGCTTGCCGTTGAGCCATCGTCGAAGAAGTACGAGAAAAGGCGATCGTTTGAAACAATCGTCAAGTCATTGCCTTCTCTCTGCACCGCGTCGGTATCTTTTCCGTCGAGGTTGCGTACGCGTACAGTGGCTGGCGAAACGACGACTTTCAGAAACTTTTCAAGATCCTTAGCGACCGTAGTATAACGAATAGTTGACTGTTTAAATATTTGAACGATCCTTTCAAAGTATACGTACCTTGTACATGCTTCCGTATACATTTGCAAATTTGTCTCAAACTTTAGCGATACAACGAAGCTTTAAAAGTTCGAACCAAAGAACTTTATTCTACGTTTTTCACTTATTTTTTTCATACAGAACCGTGCTGCTGCAAGCTGTACCACGATAGCTGGGTTGCTCTCGTATTCGTTAGCGCCGTAACGAAACTCGTCTATCGCGATTACATCGGCAAAGTCTGAATCGACGTGTGTTGGCGGCAACGCACCTTCGCACCGATATAACGACAGACGATAGCTGTTTAGCCTTGCGAAAACAAAATAATTTAACAATTAAATTTAATAATTAAACGATTTATTTAACAGGTTTCCGACGGCAAGTCAAAGACCGCGTTGCCAAAGAATAGAGACTTTGAGTCTGAAGGATTCGGCGATGGAATGGGGGGACGGTAAACGGAATCGACGGATAAAGTTTTCGCGTAGCCAGTTACGGTTATAAATAATTAGAGAAAAATATCGATTAACTTCTTTTTGGAAAATCGTAAAAACTGTTCTACGTCTTGCGAGTTCGTTCGTGTTACGCTGCTCGACAACTCGTTCTGTCCCGATCTCAATTTTTTGTATCACGCGTTAACTTTTCAAATTCTATTTGATCGCGTCATGATGGTATTCGTTCTAATCGAATTACGTTCCGTCGAAAATGGGCAAATATCCGCGCGTACTTTCGAGCGGTATCGTGGATGCACGGACGACGAGGCAAGATCCGCGTGAAAGCCGAATGCGAGACTCTCGTGAATGGCTGCTGACGTCAACGCTCGTGGAAAAATTGCGCAATTTCACCGTTCCAGCCGGCGCGAAATTCGTTCGCTCGGCTTTCTTGCGGAATCGGAACCGCGACGGAGGCGGGACCCGGAGGAAGAAAAAACGCCGCGCCGGAGAGTCCGGGGAAATTAACGGGGTCGGTGTTCGGAATGCGCGTTAATTAGGATCTAATTTGCGCTCGCGATCCACAAATCGTTGTAATTTCCCCGGAGAAGACGCGCCTACTTACGCGGGAATAATATCTCGAAATTTATCGTTTGCTTTCCGATACGCTTCCGCTATTGTTGCCGTCGTAACTTTCAGCGTTGTTTGCCGGTTAAACGTTTTTTTAAATACTTTTTGAATACGCGCACGGTAAACGCGCTGCGTTATCGCGCAAAAGTATCTCGGACGTTTGCTCGTTCATCGCAGAATCTCGCTTATCTCGATTACGAAATTACGGATCAAAGTATCTGCGTCGAGTTTGTTCTTTACGACGGATATACGCGCGTACGTTCGACCCGTAAGATAATATATCCGCTGACGCTATTAACGGATCGCAACGATCGTCGTTAATAATATCGATATCCTCGCTACGAAACACTCGGCAGGCTCGTCTCTTACGGAAGCGATCTTGGAAGTACCGTATCTAGGTCGATCGTAATCCGGATTTCGATTTGGAGTAGGTCTGTACGCATGAAACGCGTTAGAATATTAAATGTCGATTTAGGAACGACGCGCACGATGATGTCTCTTACGTAAATGGGTTATACGAATGTTTCCGCGTACCTCCGCGTCTATTATAAACGTGTGTTAGCACTTTCCCCTCTAACGACGTCTGCTTATATCCTTTGACGCACGGCGTGATTCTCCGATACGCGTTACGTTTATTCGTTTTATCAGGTTTAAACAAAATTTACAATTTACAATTTGTAACTCGTTCTCTGTTAGGTTGTAATATCTGTGTTTTTCCAAAGAGGATGCAGCTTTCTTTCGCCAAAAAGAAATCAAAGGTTTACTTTCTCACGTTATTTTACTAAACCAAGGTTTACTTTGCTAGAAAGTAGTAAGCTCTGGAAGATAAATTTTACGGTACGAGCGATATTATATAGCCGAACGAAAGTGCAAAATATCTACGGTGCACGATACGATAACGGTTACCTTGTAAGTGGAAAGAACGCGTTGCTTATTAGAAATTAATATGAACGATTTGTTTGCTACGTAGATAGCTTTCCTGTAATATCAACGTCCGATCTCTCGCGATCGTTTACGCGTTTTCGTTATCGTCGAAACTCGAATTAGCGAGCGAAAGTCGATACGCATCTTTGGATTTCTTGCACGATCTTGAATGATCCGCGAGAGTATGCAAAACTACGTGTACGTCTATAGGTTTGTATAGTATCTTGTCTAAAATCAGACAGCGACCGTGAATGTTGTTGGTTGGGAACTTTCGCTGCTATCTTGACCGTGCTCCACTTCCGGTATTCGAGCGGAGAAGGGAAGAGAGACGGAGAACGGCCTCCTATCGTTTAAGACAGATACGTATCATGGAAAACTACTTTCTACGATTGGCGATAAAAATATGTAAAAACGCTCTTGACGATATTTCATTGACGTTCGTCTATCGTAATAACGCAGTTTGTTCCGATTTTGTATTCGTCGCGTACGATCGTATATACGACACGATACGATAATTCGATAATTCGATAATTCGATAATTCGATCGTATGCGACGAAGATAGATTAAAAAGGAGTAAAAATTGTTATATATCTCAAGATGCTGTCGCGAGGAATAAAACGTAACGAGGAATACGTGTAAATTCCGTGTATAATAAAAAGTAGGTCGAACCGCGTGAAACTTAGATAACCAATTTCATAGGTACGAAGAAAGAGAAGGGTGAAACGTAGGAAAACGATTTCTTCTAATTTTCTTCTAAATTTCATCCAAGGGAAAAAACTATATTTGAGAATTCGTGGAAAACTTTCGCTGATATCCGGTAGAGCTGGTGTGGACTTCCGGTATTCGCGGTAGGCAGAGCGAGACCGCGCGTCATTCTCCGTCGAATGTCGTGTGATTCAACCTCGCTCCGTTTACGTCTCATTGTAGCTCTCTCGGCCGATGATTAAGAAAAAAGAAAGTCGAGCCTACATTCTATAGACGGCGGACAAAGTATTGTCCACGAGGTTGAAAGCATAAAAAACTATCGCTGGACTATCGCTGCGAAGAATGGTTTGTTTCGCGTGGCCCGTAGGCAAACGAAATTTTCCAACTATCCACCCTTGCCACTTTTTCCAAGCTTTCTTCCCCAAGAATATAGATAAGAGTATAGAGGAAGGAATTGAAATTTTTGCCGCAGGTGACGGTCCCAGCAGAGCTGGCGAGGGTTTTTGGTGAAAGCCGACGACCCCGAGAGGGGAGAGTATATAGACTGCGTTTCGTTTCTGGTGAGCTCACAACCAACTTACTCGGCAAACCCGTCGGTGTGTTTTGCCCGTCACGTTTATTAATCGACCTCTCTCCGCTGCTTTTCGTTCATTCGCCCTTCCATTTCGCGAGGATCTCGCGGTCGGGTGTCGTCGCTACCGAACGAGACGAAATCAACGAGAAAATCGACGAGCTGCGACGAGAGAAACGCTCGAGTGCCAAGTGTGTGTGCCAATAGGATTATAATCAGCTGAAACTGCAGCAGGAAAAAGGTTTGTGACAACGTTGTGATCAGTGTTACCCGATGGACCGATTGATACACTCGTATGTATACACGGTGGTGCGTAATCCGCGATCGTTTAGTTTCCGTTTAGTTTCCGTTTAGTTTCCGTTTAGTTTTCGACCATCTTCGAAGGTGACATCTCGAAAGTCCTTTTTTCGCACTACACGCGTCAACGATCACCGTTGGAAATCGTTCGTGTTTTTCTGTTTTCTATCATTTGGTGACTCGCGCTTTCGCGTTTCATTCGTTTCCACGCCGGAGAAAAAGACGATCCTCTTCGATAGTTTTCGATTCTGCTCCGTCATTTCGTTAGACAAACGCTCTTCGTTTTCCGAATAATTACGTTGATTACCTCTCTTTTTTAATCCTTAATTGATGTTTAATTTTTATCCATTACGATAAAACAGTTCCATTCGCGCGAGCAATCGCGCAGTAATAGCTTCTCTCGTATCGTTCAATCGTTTTCTATGAAAATAGCAGGCTCTTTTTTTTTGCCAACATTCATCGAACAAAGCTGATCCCTTCTCCTCGTTTCTTGCTTCTTGTCCCCACTCTGTTGGTCTTGCGAACACACGTTGAAAAGGCAAAAGGGTATGTGGGGTAGCGAGTCAGTGTGTCAGCGTTCTCACGTCTCTCTTCGAGGCGTCCTTCCTTCTCCGGGTCTATGTGGAGAATAAGGCCGCGTGTAGGCAGAGAAAGATCTTCGTGCTGGATAACGAAGAGAGAAACGAAGCTGACGCTGGACGATCGCTGGAAAAGGATGGATTCTTCATTCTGAATCTCAGCAGCGCCGTTCAACGTTCGTACTCGATCTAACTGCATAGGAGACGAGATTCGCGATAAATGCCAATGATTTAGAGACGTAATTGAGTCCAGTGGTCGACTTTTCAGCGAAGATGAAAACGTTGCTACGCGGCTAAACATTCGCTTCTATTCGAATCAATTGCGCGGAAAACATTGGCCGACAAATTTAATATCACGACAAATAAATTCTAATTACTTTTTAGTAAAATCAGATTTCCTGAATCGCGGTATTCGCGTACGTACGATTTATAGTCGCGAAACAGAGTTAAAACGTATTAAACGGTTTTAAGCAACGTACAGATCCTTTTACTTGGTTCTCCGATGTTCTTTGTTTCATCGATGTCTCTACGGAAATTATCGAGTCTTTCGTCGTTTCGTCCAAATAATTTCCAATTGTCGGTTTCATCGTTTTCGTTACAATTTCTTGCAAGGCCACGTGTAAAGCCTCGTAAAGCGAAAGGTTGCAAAGCCTGTGTAAACTTTTACGTTATATTCCTTAATTTCATTTGTAGATTTTTCCGTGAAAATCAGTCGGAAGGTAGTTGCCGCGAACCAAGGGAATGCCCGCCACCCGTCATTCAAGTTCGATGCTGTGTAGTCATTTCGCGGCAGTTGGAACGTCGCCGGATAATTTCGTGGGATCAGCAGAAATACCATCGAAAGCCTTTTGTTTCGTCCCTTTAACAAGCGAGACGAATATTCGTGAAAGTTCCCGGGCAACCGGCCGTGTTCACGCGAGATCAATTTTCCGCGGCGCGATGTTGCCTTAATTTCCCGCTTTCTGCCTCGCCCTAGCAGCAAACTACTCCTCGGAGAAAGAAACATCGGAAAACGAGAAAAAAAGCACATACGCGTTTAAAATGTATCTCTTTGGAATCTTTCTCCAGTGTTTCTCCGTTTCAACCTGTTAATCAGATCGTACGATACGTTTATCTCATCCTTCTCTTTTCCCTACCGAAACGACTATCTATCTTTTACCCTTACTTTCATAAATTACGAAAACTAAGAATTTTGTCGACGATAAAAAGATGTTTCGGTCTGGTAATTTAGAGGTAATTTGGAGAAAAAGGATTTGCTATCCGTCTTTCTCTAATTCGAAACGTTCGATCCAAATTTTTCGCAGCCGTTAATTATAAAATGAACGTTATATAGGTAGAACGTTACATACCTACTTGGAAACGCGGTGAATCTCTTTCTCTCTTCGATCGTTTCGATATAGAAGATAGAGATATACTTTGATCAGTTTAACATTTGCTCGCTGTTCCGCTTATCATTTCTAACGAAATAAAAGAGCCGTTGAAAAATTCATTTCTAGAGAATATAGAGATATTTCTTGATCGTTGCTTCGACGATCGAACATAATTTACTTTCGTTGATTGTTCGTTCTTCGCGAAAATAGTCGATTCTCGGAGGATTCGATACGCTCGACTATAGAGTTCAATTTCGGAAGATCTGGACATTTAGCTCGTCGGTTGGAACATTTTGACCAATCGCTCGGCGAAAACTTGAATCGAGTCCACTTTCCGGTTTCCTCGAAAATACCATACGTTGTACGATTAACTTTCCATCGATAAGTGGAACGGTGTAACCATTAGCATACTCGGACCATCTTTTTTTACCTTCGCATCCTTTCCTCCATGTCACTTTCACAACGGGCGACAGAATTTCGCGCAACACCGTCCTACCGTGGTGTGCGTTCGGCACCGCGTCGTCTGGCATTCGTACGGGGTTTCGTTCGGTGCGTGTGCCGCTACAGTGCATCGTGGCTATAACGGTACCTCGTTACGTCATGTGCTCGCACCTGTCACGCCTCGGTCGAACAAAGGGTTGCACCACCGGTCTCGCCGCCGTCGCTAATAATAATAACCAAGCGAGAAAAAAACACGGGCCGAGGAGGAAGCCGCGTTGCTATTCGATATCTGATTTCCGTGACGAGGAAACTGGGACTTCTGCCTTCTCGTTTCCTTCGTGTCAGCGACGTATTCGGAGCACTGCGACGCGCGATGCCCAGGGCGACGCTCCGTCTCCGGACCTTCATCGCTTTACATTCCCATTGTCCGCACAATTTTCGCATATCTTTATACTTTATACTTTATTATACGAATCTTTATCGAATCGCAACTTTTATGTTAAATATCGCGCGTTGCGAGTGCGATTAGCCTGAGCGTTATGTTATCATATATATATATATATAGGTCGATTCAAGATGCATCTGGCGACGTAGAAACCTTGACGCGACGCCTGACGAATTTCTGATTTACCAACGGTCGCAAGAAATCATTTCGTAAAGGTAATTCGTAAAGGAAGGAACTTCCTTGCTATAGAATTGCTTATACAGAAACATTTTTGAAACGCGTCAGATCGCGTCAATTGAAAAGCAGCCGTTGTTACAATCTTGATTACGTTAGAATATTTTCTGAAAGCTTCGCGATCGCTTCCGTACGTCAATTTTGCAACACTTTGCCGCTCTTTCTGGCGATATAGCTCGCTGTCGTAATTCCGATCTCCAAGATCCGCTATCGTTCTACTCGATCGATGATTTTCTATCTACGATCGAATCTTTAGCCGCGTTATCGTCCTCGAGGAAATAATTCGCGATTAACTGACAGAAACGGAACGGATTCTTCGGTGTTTTTGAAATGTAGGTCGGTTTGCGACGGCCGTTGATGGAAAGAAAAAACGGTACGTTAAGATTTAACGACCAACGATGATAAATTCACAAAGATATCTCTGGGATCTGTTTGCAAGATGCAAGGCGAAATCGGTCGATCGACGAAAACGAGGGTAGAGGAGGCGCGTGACGGAACGTGGTTTGCTGAAATAATTGTGTAACGCGGTTTCTCCGATCAACGATTACTCTTGGCCGCGTACTTCGATCCGACTGCACGCGCCTTTTAATACGCCGTCTGTCGATCTGCAACGATTTCAAGGACGAACTGTTTATTCGGATCGTTGCTAATGGTTCGCGAGCTCGATCCCATTCGGTGTCATTTTCTCCGGTGTCTACGCATCGTATTTAGGACGTGAGACATAAACGACACATTCACGACACGCGTGCGTTCTCTCTCTTCCCCTCACACCCCCCCTCCCCCTCTTCGTTTCTCCGGATAAAAGATGCGCGAATCACCGGCACACGGTAATCGGAGAAAAGCTACTTGCAAAAAATCTATTCTCGTTGCGGAAGAGAAGTCGATTCATTGTATTCGAAAGGACGATTTCCCCGATTTTTTTGCCGCTAACAGACTCTCGAATAGTTCACACGTTTGTTCAAACAAAACGGCTAACCTTTTTAACCGGATCTTGGAAAAAATTGCAGGAAGTTCGTGAAATTCTTATCACGTTCGTTAGTCTCTTTGTTGTAGAAATTGTTGGAAGCGATTAAACAGTTTTGCCAACTTGCTTCATTTCATTATTCGTTTGTTCTTTAGGATGCGATTCCGCGAGAATACGCGAGAATCCGTGAGACGATGATTGTCCATCTTTCGCTGAAAAAAGTGATCAAGTCTGAAAACATATGTCCTCGTACGAAGAAAACCCGCTACTTTTGATAAAACGTTTGCTCGTTTGATCGATAAATTCGTAATCGATAATTTTCATTATGTCGGACAGTTTTTCGAACGGTAGCTTGTTCGACGTAGTTCTTAAACGATACGAATAATATTCGGAAGAGACACATCGCGCTCTCGTCGGAAACACGGAAGAATCAAACGGATCACGATAGTCGCTGATCAAATTTTCTAATTACCAAGCTTCTCCTTAAGTCTCGGAGCTGTTACGAGTTGTAATTAAATTCCGATCGTTTCGCAACTTATAACGAAATCTTATAATCGAGTGTTTGTTCTATCTTAGGTTGTCAAGTGGTTTGCTAGGTCGAAACTTTAATCGGAATCTTCCTACTCGAAAGAAGATGGTTATCTTGCTGGAGATCGGGCATACATTTAACGGCGGTAACTTTCGTAAATTTAGAGCGGCTCGTTAAAATAATATAACCGGCGGTACACGTGGTAGATACGTCGGGCAGAGATGGTAAACAGAGAGCAGAGATGCTGAGACGAAATGGGTCGAGATTTCGGTACGTGTCTACGTATGTAAATTTAAAATACGCGCAAAGACAGTCCCGCTGCAAACAGGTGGCCCTGTCTCCGTCGCTAACCAGGTAAAGATTTAGGTATCCGGAACGAAATTCTAGGATACCGCCTGCCTAAATTCACGATTTTCGATCAGCGCCGGCCTACACCGGCGCCAAGCCGAAAGATTAATTTTTGGGGCCGCTTTCTCCTATTAGTTCACCTTTCTACCGGATCCCGATTCCAGTTTGCATCTGTGTTTGTCTCGCGCGTCTTCGCATAGCTCTCGTTCTTATACCGACATCGATATCGCATATGGAAAGATATCGATGCCGAGTTACGTAATACGAGAATATTTGTACGCTTGCTATAAAGAACTTTTAAAATTCTATCGCATATATATATTATATAAAATGCTTTTGAAATTTCATTACCAGTAACGAAACGAAACGAAACGAAACAGTTAGAGAGGCGGGAAGACGAAATTCTTGACAAAGATACGATCGCGATATCCGATCGAAATAGCGATCCATGGACTTTTAAAAAGATCCAAATTTGCGTTTCGTACGATTCGAATCGTTGTAACGATTTTGTCGAATAGGAGGGATACTTTTGCGCGTATAAAGAGAAGCCGTGGTTATAAAGAGCGAAGGAATTCAATCTGACCGAGTAAAATGGAGGAATGTAGATAAAAATAGAAGCAGAATATCGTGGTGTTCGTTAGGTAAAATCGCGCTATAGAACGATAATTTTTGGTTTTTTTTTTTACCAGCGCTGTTATAACGCGTTATAAAGTTCGTCGAGGAAAAATTTATAAAGCGTTCTTCTATTTTCTTTCATTTGGTATTTGTTTGCGTTCCGATACTTTCCTATCCGTAAGTTACTTCCATTATTCTCATCCAAGGCACGACTTGTATACTCTTCGAAGACGAATCACGAGCTCATCGAACGTTTCTACAGACAAAATATATGAAATATTAAAATACGTAGAATATTAAGGTAAATCGAGGATTTGTCGTGTTACAAAAGTGTCGTATGGTAAAAGGTTGTATCTCGGCTACGCTGAAACAATCCTCTCTATGAATCTTTTTATAAAAGAAATAATAAACGAATTATACATACAACGTTCGATGGAAAACTAATGGATATACTTTCTATTCAATTTTGGGATAACGGCGTTACTATCGTGATTGGCTTTTTGATCAATTTTTATGTTCCATTTGAATGCAAATACGCGGAATCGATTTCTTGCAGCGAAATTCGATATCCAATTTTTATAACAGCGTTATCGAATGGTATACGCCTCGCATTGTACGTTCGACGGTATTTAAGATATTTTCGTTCAACGTTTATCGTACTTTCGACAGGTGGTTAAATTTAATCGAAACGAAGACAATTCGTTTTATAAGAAGAGCTTAACAACGTTGTTTGGCAACGAAATTTTTCTATCGCTCGTCCGATACCGTAAATTTGATTAAAGCCCTTGGAACGCCACCTTCGATGCGATTTATTATTAAAGTATGGCGGTTGCGTTGCATTCACTCGCACTTTCACGTATTATCTATCGTTCAGCGTTATCCTTACGCACAACCACTACCATAAGCCACTTCCGAATGGTTTGAATCAGTAGCATGCGGGTGAGAAATGTGGGTCAGGCCGCTGCTCGCTTTTCTAGTCTGGTTCTTATCGGTCGCGGTGTTACGCAAATTCAGGTTTACAACGCGATTTCGAGAAGCGAAAAGGAAAGTGTGTCGAGCTTGACTTAAGGGCGATGTTTCGTTGTATCTTTCCGAGGGGTTTGCACGTTGACCGCTCGTCTCGCAAAAATCGGATCGATTCGTCTCGCGTTCCGTTTGCGCCGCCGAGTAACGTACCACGTTACAAACACAGCCAGTTTATCGACTTGGCGATCTCTCGTATCCGCGAAAGTGGAGCGTTTTATAATATGCACGGCTCCGTGTTACCATCTCCTGCCACGTTGTAATTAATAGATACACGATAATTATGCAAATTGCCCGCTTCTTGTTGCACGATACTACGGCGAATCCAGATGTACCGAAAACTTTGATATGTTTTAGAAACTTATTTACACCTTCGCGTTTAACCGTATTTGGAGCGATACCTTTCGTTTAGGAACCATTCGGTCTAAGAAATATTCGTAAATTTTCTTCTTTTTTTTTTCTCTATTTTTTCTCTATGTCTGACGTGCGACGCTTGTAATTCTCGAATTATTAAATACAGAGAGTTTCGTTCCGAGTTGCAAACGAAGGTAATCGTTGACGAAAATCTCAGTGACGGTGAACGAACGTGAAAAGTTGTCCGAAAGACGCAGTGTTCTATGACAAAATCTAATCGCTACAACATTTTTACACTTTGTCGTTATCGCTAATAATTGGATAAGTGCGTAACGTGGAAACGAAAAAATCGAAAAAGGCTAGTATTACCAAACTGTAATAGATGATCGTCAAAAGCTCCAGCAAGGTTATTTTTAACTTGAAATATTTTTAACCGACTGGATGCTTTTATTTATCGTTCCAAAGATTTATGTCGGCGATTTATCGTTCCCTTATTTTATAAATTTTATAAATTTCATTCATGATTGTATAATAAGTTTAAACGAAAAAGTAGCGTCAATTTTGTGTAATAAATCACGACTTTGTACATATAGAGATCGTTCGTGATAAAGACGTTAAAACTCGACGTCTTCGTTTTTCATCGAAACTTGTGTCGCACGTTTATACATTTTGGTCAACGGTGAAAGAATCGTAGAACGTTGAGACTTCGTCCCGTAGAAGGGTAATGCAGTCGCTGATTCGGATCTTTCTTCCGCCAGCGATTCATCGAAATCGCACCTAGTCGAACGTCCTTGTTTCGATGGTCGAGACATCTTTGTCGTGATCGATTCGTTGGTTCCGTGGCACGATTCGAGTCACGATCGGCGTACGTTTCACCTATGTGACGGATAACCGAAATATTTTTCAGAGATTTTTCTGTCTCGGTTTTTTGTCCATCGGGGAACCGACAGCGCGATATCGTCGCGGATAGTGGCTCGTCTGTATCGTTCGTCGTTCTATTACGTGTTCTCTGGTAAACGAGTTTCTTCGTAAAATAGCGCTTGGCGAGCGATGTCGCGTTACAAGATTCCAGGCACAATACGTTCGGCGAATGTTAAATTCGTTGAATCGAAACTTAAATAACATAGCTTAACGGATGTAATCGAAGCGTATGACATTGGCTAGAAAATGAGTGTTTAGAAAGCTCGATGGATAGATGGTAAAAAATGGTAAACACGAGGAAAATACGTTTACCGATTAATATCCGATTAATGTCCGATATACGTATCGAGAGAATTGTATTTATAGGACGATCCGACGGATGTGATCGATCGACGACAGAGATAAGTCAAATACGTACTTTCGATACTTTACGTTTCACGAAAGGAGGAAGGTGTTTCTGTAATTCCGTGAATTTAACGTTTTCCTCTTGAAGTGAAAATCTATAAGAAGAAAAAGAAGAAGAAAAAGGAAAAGGAAAAGAAAAAGAAAAGAGAAAAGTTCGCTCTTGCCGTTTCGTCGATTCACTTCGTCGAGCGTGGCGCTTTATTTACGATATCTCGCAGCGGGGTAACTCGAGCCAAAGAGAGCTCGTTAAAAGCGTCGAAACGTTGCCTCCGTTCGGAGAAGAACAACGACCACCGAAATAAACGCGGCTCTCTCCTCCCCATTGCCCGTTTAATGACTCTCGCGCCTCGCTCCGGGAATCTTTCACCTGTGCCCGAGCAACGTTGCACGCTCGAGCGGAGAGATAAAGGAGAAGGCGGTGGTGGAGAAGGTGGGAAGACGAGAAGAGAGACGGCGAACAAAGAGGGAAAGAGAAATTGTATATAGGGGGGGAAATAGAGAGAAAGACGGAGGAGCGACGGTGAAAGAAAGAGAGAAGGACGCGAAAAGAGGAAAAAGAAGGAATGGAAACGGTGGCAGAGAGCGGCGTTTTGCGGTAGGGTAGGGGAGTAGCAGCGAGCGAGGACGGTGGGCCTGTTTGGGACTTTGCTTACGTAGAAGGCGGAAGAAGCCGGAGGAGGGGTGAGTGTACAGCGCGGACGATCGAGATCGTGAGTAGGTCACTGGGACGTGGCTCGTGGCGGAGACGAGCGTGGCTCGCACCTTCAGTCAGTCCCCGTCGGCCAAGGTAACCACCTCTGGGACCGTGCAGTCGCGTCAGAGACAGAGCCACAAGTTCCTTTTTTCTTTAAACGGGAAAAGGAGGCACGCTCGCGCACTCGGCCCCGATGACGAACGACCGACGAGCGTGAATTATCACTCGGGGTTATCGCTTCGTGTGTACCCCTTGGAAGGCGTGCTTCGACCGGGGGGTTGACAAAGGGATCACGCGCAACCACGCCAGCTTCTTTCCAAAGGACATCGGTGGATCTCGAACGCGATAGACCATAGACCAGTGTCTCTCTGCGAAGAAACGAAGGATTCGAGAGAGAGAGGTGCTTCGATCGATTTTTTTCTCTTTCGATTCGTTCTTGTCCTGGCTGTTCATCGAGCGAATCGTTTTTCTTCTTGTCCGCAGGGGAAAGAACGCAGATATTTGTCCGGTATTTTTCTCTCATCTTTTCCTCGCGCGCTTCGCCACCCGTCCTACTCTTCCACTCGAAGTTTTCGGTACTTTTTGATCGCACGGACTCGCGATCCTCGTTCCCTTTGATCTCGCTTCCCATTCGAAGTACAAGTTTTCTTGTTTTCTCGCGTTCCGTCTTTGAACTCTTTCCCTTGTCTCCGCGCTACCCACGGAATTTAATTTTTCTCCTATTTTTTTCTCCCTCTTCTTTCTCTCCTCCCCCTTTAAACTTCATTTCCTCGCCAATTCCGACAGAGATAAAGCGGACTTTAAATCTCGCGGAATTGAATTTCCCGACGATTCAGGGCTGCGACTTTTTCTTTGACCGCGTCATCCCGAACGAGCTTTTAATTAAGAAGCTCGGCTTTCGTAGAGTGCGGTTTAGATGCTCGTTGCGCAACGTCCTTTGTTTAAACTCCGGACAGTAAACGTGCTACTTGTGCACCCGACTGACGATAAATGCCACGAATCTCTTTTATCCGGTATATTTCCGATCCTCTCGCGTTCGGTGCTCGCATTCCACTTGCACGAACACGGGGTGGCAACAATGTCGTTCGTTAGAAAGAAACGACAAATAATCTAGATGCTCCGAATCGTGATAGAGTGAATCGACGTAAGCGTGTACGAATCGAAGTATCGCGTGACCTACGTAAGATCCGAGCGTTCGATCGATCAACGATCGATTCGAATCAGCTGTTTAACCGTGAACTCATTTATACCAGCCTTTGTTTTGCTTTTTATTGCAGAGAGGACACTCGCATGATGGAGAGGACGTGGCGGAGTATACGGAAATCGACTTTAATCTTGTTGCTGCCTTTGCTTTTAGCTGTGAGTACGATTTACGATTTATTCGACGATTAAATACGACGCGATTTCGCGTATAAACCGTAATGGTAACAAGTAAACAGAATTTGGCGACGTGGCCCGCGTCTTTCTCGTTACGATAGGTTAAATTGTCTTTGTAATCCGCGCGAAACGTTAGAGTTATTAATTTTTACGATCACACGAAGAAGACTGTTGTCCTTATCGGAAATTAAGATGTCGATCCTCGTCAAAATTTGACAGATACAAGTAAGAGATGACGAAGTTAGCCTATTTTGGATAAGCTAGTTCTCGAAAAACGTTGTTTCGAGAAAACGCTTACGCAGGAAACCGACGATCCTTCGACGCTTAATCGAATCATACTCCGAGGCGACAACCGTCCTCGACATTATCATCGTCGATTTCGCGTCTTAACGATCAAATGCTCGTTCGTAAGCGCAGGTTACATCGTTACGCGAACGATCGATTCGTGCGTTACTACGATCGGTATTGCTACTTGTCAACCTTTAATTTACCGTCGAACGAACGAGATCGGCATCGCGGTTGGCGACTATCCCCTCGTTTAGAACGGACGCGATGTCGCAAAGACGATGCCGAGCGTCGGTCACGCTGCGCGATTCGGCTGTACATGCTCTTTAATCGTGCAATGCGCACGGGCGTACGATTCCGCTAGGATATCGCAACTGTCGCGTATTGCGATCTCGCGTCGGTGACGCTGTGCGATTTACTCGTAGTCGATCCCGCTACGACATCGATACGCTAAACGTGCGATATCGCGCGTCATTTTCCAAATCGCAAAACGATCCTTTTCAAGCGTCGACGTCATGCCGGAAAGAAGCGCGGTGAATTCTCTCGAAATTTAGGATGTATCGCGCGATACGTAGCACGCGATTGCGCGTTTCCTTCGTCGAACTCGCGGTTAACTACCCTCCGGCCGACAACGATTTCATATTTCTCCGTACAGAGTCGCGAAAAAAATGTATATCTCGTACAAGTTTGTCGTAACGTAAAAGGACTCGGCGATCTATTCGTAAGGATCGCGCGATAATAACGTGGCTGAAACGCGATTTCGGTGTCGCCGCGAGTGCAGGATTAAAGATTCAGATCGGGCCGTTAACGATTTCCATCACCGTTAAAAAACGCGTTAAAAAAAACGCGTTAAAATAAGCGTTAAAAAACACGCAGTGTCCTTCGGATAGAATGAAAAAAAAGCGATCGTGTTTGATCTATGCCTAAACGTTCGCTGGTTGGACCGCTATTCGCGGGACGCGCGGATGCTGGCCGAGAAACAACGCGACGTTGACGCTTAAGGGGAATCAAGGTTGCCGCGGGCTCTTCTCGCGCTACGTATCGTCGTCGTTCGGTGCTGATCGTTTCGAGGTAAAAGCCTGAATGGAAGCGGTTACCACTTTGAACAGTCTGGAACAGTTGAGTACGAGTGTGCCACGCGCGACTTAAATATCTTGACACTAAAACTGCCCCCATCTTTCATCTTTAGTATACATCTTAATATGTACATAGTGGAATCAGGGTTAAAGCGATATAACGGAAACAAATAAATATAGGCGATTATAACTGCGGATATTTACGTAAATTCATATTTTTATGGAATCTAGGCGGACAATAAAATCGTGTTTCGCTTAGAAAATAGCGTATTTATGAATATTATGCGCATCCCGTGCATTTTTATGCTTGAACATTTCCCATAAATGCATAAAAATCGGTCTGTACTTTTATCTTTTAAAGTAAATATCAATGTTACAAAATACGTTTGTACGGTTTTCATAATTGCAAAGAGAAAAGATCGGATACTAGTTATATTTACTGGCTTGTCGGTTCTATAACTTATACGGACTAAACTCGATCCAACTGGAATTGATTTTGATCGACAGGTGATACGAAACGGGCTTATCGGAAATATTCTTTATAGAATCTTCGATATCGAAAGAACGAAAGGTCGTACGAAATATTAATTATTTCAAATTAATCGATATTTTCTTCGACAACGATTGTCAACGATTCTTCGATTAAACGATTCTTAACATATATTTGGTAAGTGTTCTAGGACTTTTGCGTAAGTAAACGAAGTTTTACGCGCATAAATTTCATGCAATTTCTTAGCAAAAATTATTTCGATTAACGAACAGAAAGGTAACGACGCGTCGTACAAAGCATATGTACGTTAATAAGAAATTTTTCTTTAAAACGAATGAAAGATAATTATTGTAGAAATAAAACATTACGAATAGGTAAATAGGTTCTCTGAATAACGAATAAACGAATAAACGAATAAACGAATAACGCTGCGATCAAATGATGTCTCACGTGTTGAGCTATTTACAGGAATTACAGGTGCGCGATTTTAAACAAATGGAGCCGAAGCAATAAATTCGTTTGAAACGCTTTCTGTCCAGTTAGGCTGACTCATTGAATTCAAAAGTCAATCTAGTTAGCCGTGTCGTATGTATGGAGATTTGGAGGAAAGTTCGACGAGTTTTATCGGTTTTATTGTTTAATCCGAATGCCAATCGATATTTCACGGATGCGCGTATCTTTTCAGTTGCTGCGTGAAAAACCGCAAAGGGTGGAATAAAAGGGTACGCGTGGTCTACGCATCGTGTTTGCATATTGCGCTACTGTAAGCGGATTATAACCTAGGAACGTTGGCTCTGCGCGTAGATCCATGTCATTTTTCCACGTTCCTATAATTATGTTCGGATAAATGCAATCAATTCGTCCAAGTGTATGTAATATTTTGCCGAATAAACATTTAAATTTGCGTTAATCGGACAAAATGTATTCGTCGGTCGATGCGAATTAACGAGAGCTTCCAATCATGATGTTGAATCTCATTGATACAAATGTTTTTAACGAAAACGGATAAAAGATATTCCGAGTAAGCAATTAGCGAGACTTATCGTCATTAATTTCGTTCCATTCGTTCGATGGATATTTCATTTCGCTTTGTTATTTGCTTGTTAAAAATGTAGCCGCTGGCAGGACGAGCAGTGGGATTAAAGGGAAGCTTTTGTTAGGAATAAATTGCATTCTACGTAATTAATAAATTTATTTTTCTAACAGTTGCAAATTGATTTGATACTAGTTTGTGCGGTAACGTTTAACGGAAGCATAACATTATATGAAACCGATATCATTTGTTTCATTCTATTTTAATATAAAGTTTCCGACTCGAAGCTACGATTTTTATCGGTCGTTTTTGTCTGTCGTTAAGCGCCATGCGACACATCGTAGGAATAATAAGCGACTATCGCGTGTAAAGTAACGTAAATAATTGGCGGAACGGAAGATCAAAAAGCAGCTCTATATATCACGATCGAGTAAGTTGATAAGCACTTTGAAAGCGCCAAGCTCGAAACGTTCCTTACAGTCTCGTTTATTACAGAAAACGTTACTCGATCGACGATGGAATCGTACAGACATTTTAATACGAATCGCAACGAAAAAGATCTATCTTTGCACGGATTACAAATGTAAACTTCCGATGTGAAATACTCGGTACACGGTAAATGAGACTTTTATGCGAGTTCTAGGCCTTTGGTTATTTCCGTAAAAAGATACGAATTTGCATAAAGACGCGACGATCTAGTTGTAGGTAACGATAGTAAAACGTTGCGTTCGTTGGAAAGAAATAAAATTCAAATACATTGATTTAACAGATTTTCGTACGATCCGAACGATAACGAAAAACGTTATAAATAATAATTTGCAATTTTATTCTAATCTTAGAATAATTAGATGCATAGTGAACGTGCAATTTTACAAATGACAATGGGGCTATCTCTGTTAGCTCGTCTCGCGTAATTTTCACAAATTGATCCGATGAAATTTTACGAGTAAATGTTAAAAGTTCTGAAGATTATGTAATTCGAAAGAAGAACTAGCGACGCTCGGAAACGCGAGAGGAAGGAAGGAAGGAACTAAAACGGCTAGGTGCAGTAGTTAGCTGTTTGCAGGTACGTACACGATGTACCCGCGGACACTACTACGGTGTAGTCAATGTTAACTATACGGTCGAGCAGCCGAAGCGAAGATAGTAGGTCGTCGCGCCGGACGCGATGCCCTCTTTCGACTATACTCTCTAGACGATGCTCCTTCTTCCTCGCTCGTTCTTCGCCGTGTTCCCTCGATCTCTGTTTTACCTCCCCCCTTTTCCCCTTTCCCTCTTTCCCTCTTTTCCTCTTTCCCTCTTTCCCTCTTTCCCTCTTTCCCTCTTTCTCTATCAAGAGGAACGATTCGCGAGACGATACGTAGCAGGTCAGACTCTAGTCGAGTTCCAGCCGAGGATCGACTTCTTTTCCATTGGCAGCTTTCTTTCCTGAGAAATGTCTCGCTCTGTCCTCGTGTCGTCTCGTTTTCGACTCGTCTTGTCTCATCTCGTCTCGTCTTCTATTCGTCTCGTCTCGTCTTCAACGCGTCTCGTCTCGTCTCGCTTCGACTGTTGTACGCCTTTTAACGCGAAACTATCGCGGACGTCTTGTTCGATTGCCTCGCAACGGTAGCTTCTTTCCTATCGTCGAAAAAATTCGAACGGAGACGTTGTTCGTGTCTTTTGTCAAGTATTTGGAAAGATGGTCGTTTGCGCTAAACGAGAAACGAAATTTGGATAGTTGTCGTGGCAGGTACGATCAAGGTGAAGTCAAGTTTACGACATATGTGTCGCTCGCATGCAAAAATAGTTACGTAACCCGATTTTTAAGATTTTTCTAAATATCGGCGACAATAGGAGGTACGTTCGCGGCACGCGAGTTTCTTCTAATACGTGTTAAAGTTCAGGGACGATGTTTCATCGTATTTACGTTGTTGAAAGTTTGCTTTGCCAGACGCAAGCCGTGCTGCCTATTCCGGGCGAGTTGATTCGAGCTTCTTTGTTAAAATCTGAATCTGTTCAGCTTCTAAAATCAGCTTCTGAATTCTAAAAGAATCTGTTCAGCTTCGATGTTTCTGCTCCTTTCATTACGCGGATGAGGCGATGGAATTAACTCTTGCTCGCTTCTCTCGTTAAGTTTGTCGAAGTTAGTTTGTTCCAAATTAGCCCTTAATCCCAATTACATATTTTTCATACATTTCATAAATTTGTTTTTTCATTAACAATTAATTAACATCTTGCAATTAAATATATTGCATTTTATAATTAAATGCCACGTAATACGGTATAAATTATCAAATTAGCGCTTCAAATATTAGAAAATATTTCCAAGTGTAAAAAATAAGTATGCAGGATACTTTAGCTAGATAGGGCGGTATAACGAATAATTTCGTTTTGCAACGTTGCTGGTAAAGAATCGAGAGAGAATCCTTCCTCGAAGTACATAATTGGCTTGAAATTAAACATTTTTAATTACAAGTACACCTTATGGCTGCTCATTTGTTACGAAATCTTTTCTCGCGATGACTAGATTTACATTTGGTATAAAACGATTTTATTACGTTGCTGCTAAACGGTTTAAACGAATACTGTTGTATTTGAAATAAAGTTGCCGATGCGATCGTAATTGAACAGTTATACGAAGGCTGCGTATTACGGTTGGAAGATTAAAAAAACTACGTGAATTATTGTTCGCAAAACACACGCGCGTATTATAACGTTACACGTTTCGTCCAAAGTGAAAAATTCGCGTTGCATCCATCGTGTTCACGTATATTTCGGAGCCGACGTTAAACCACCTGCATCCTTACCCGTAAAATATCATCGAACGGTACGTCGCGTCCTTTAAATTACTCGATGAGGTTGGCGCAATGAAACACGCTTAAAATCTGATTCGCGACGACGAGCTGCGCGAGACGCGTCGCGGGCGAAATTACATTGGACCGAAATATGTTGCAGAATTAATGTAAACGGCAAACAGTCGGCGTACAATGCAAAGGGCGTGCATGGGCCGCAGTTTCATTTAACCAGCCTGATACGGCAGTCTCGTAGAGAAAAAATGTCTTTCCACGATGGTTTATGGAAAAATTACAAAAAGCCAATTTGCGGGCCAGCGTGCTCCGAAGATCGCTCGTTGTTGGTTCTTTGGTAGGACCGAAGGCTGCACGGCTGACGACCAGTCGCGACCAACGCACGAAACTAACCTATCTCGCTAATAATTCGTCGTAGAAACGGGGGATCCCGGCTTCTGGAAATTAGCGGCTGCGGTTCACCAAACTGGCATTTATCTTAGCGTCTAACGCGTTTAATTGCATTCCTTGCCGGTAGCTCGTGCCGTCCCAAGCACAGAAATGAAACCGAAGGCTCGCACGTGCGTTTATAAATAAAAAATATCGCTCTAGTTTTTATCGCTCTAACATGGAATAAAAATCGCCGTGCTCGCTATTAACGTTTCAACGATTATGATCTGACATATATTATATATAGCATGTATATGTATATCGCGAAACAAGTGGACATGCGCTTAAACGCGTGTCCGGTGTAGCGATGTCTTTGAGTTTTATAATTACTTTGGCGACGTATTAATCGTTCATCCGTCTTTATAGAAATCGATCAAAGTGAATTTTGCGTGGATCCAACTAACGTTTGCTGTACGACTAACGAGGTAAAGATGCATAATGCATATACATCCGATGCGATGTTTTATTAAATTTGTAAACGTAACGTTGAAATGGTTTAACGCGTTGGTGTGGAAAGTATGGAGAGTATCTGGTCAGTGCCGTGTCGTCTCTGTCACAGAGGAAATATTTCAAATACGAAAGATAGAACCTGTGTCAAAGTGTTTTGGTTCTGGAGATCTGGAGATCGTTTAGTGGCAAAATAAAAAATTAATAAAAAATAAGCGCACGGAATAACAGAGAAATGGGTAAAAACTGGGCAAAGTAGTTACTTTGATTTCCACTAGTAACGTTACAAAGTTAATGGGTAACGAATTTGTTTTTTTCTTGTAGAGCAGATTGTTAGTTGTTATTCGATGCGTTTGTCACACTGTTTCACGTTGAATGGTTCAATTATACAAAGCAAATTGATCGCTACTATGGACAAATTGGAAATTTACAAAATTATACTTCTAATTGACGAGTCTGGAAATTAGTAATACGAATAGAGGCAGGAAAATGTACGTTGATATAGGAGGTACGACTACGTTGAAAGTGTTTTATGGTCGTGTAGTCGAAGAAGAGTGAAATCATTTAGTGCGACTTTCACAGCCGTTAGCGAACCGCTATTGATAAAGGCTGATGAATAGGGAAAAGAACACTGACGTTCTTCTTCTTTGTGGTCGTTTGAAACGTGTAATCTTGTGGGTGACCGCGAGCTGCGATACACCGTACCTGTTTCACGAACCTGCGCCTCCCTGGCTGCTGGCGTAATCGAACATCGTCCGCGTGATTCTTGGTCGCTTTAAACATCTTAATAGCGATGCCTAGCGTTCGCCTTTTATCATTATTTTATTATTATTTGAATTCTGGACCACAGATATCCGTTAAAGGAAAATAATTTTAGGTTAATGAAAAATAAAATCGTCGAATTGGAATATTTTTATAATTTTACTTTTTTCTTGTAGAAACGATATCGCTAAGAATTATATGGTAAAATTAAAAAAAAAAAAAAAAAAGAGAAAGAGTAGGAGTAAGAGTAAAAGTAACAAAACGAAAATATTTCTCTTTCGTTTTATCGTTGATCGTCCAATTGATGAATCAACGCTCGATAGCAAAAGTACCAATAAGATGATTATCAAAGTCGCGATTAAATGTTGTCAAGAGTACTTGCACGTTTTAATTTAATTTGTAATTTCGATATTGCCGAAGTAGAGTAGAAATTGTTTATAACTTCTTTTCAACGATAAAATTTCCCTTTGTTTCGGAAAATGCCTCGAACGTGTTTCAAAATATTGTATATTATGTAAGGGACAAATATGTTTTATAAAACGTGTACACCTAATTCCGACTTTCGTTTCGCGTTACGAAACGGTAGATGACAACAGTTATTTCCTGACATCGAATAACCAGGGTATTAAGCCTACAAATGACGCAAAGTTTGATTCAATTTCGTTCGTGAACGACACATTTTAAACGCCCAAGCAAAGTCTTTAGATGTAAATCGAAGAAAACGAGAGAAGAGTATTAAGAATATCGAAGAAATACGAGTGTTGAACGGAGAAGCGAAATTTCAAAACGCGAACCCAGTAGATCCCAGGGAGTCGAGTACAGAGAGTAGATACCAGGCGAGAAATCAGGACTTTTAAATGTAAACCGACGAGACGAAAAGCTACAGCTGGAACCAGCGGTATACTCATTGTCAGTGATAAGTTCGTCACGTTCGTGAAACAATTCGTAGGAAAGAAGGAACGCCGCAGCCAGCGAAGGACGGAACAGGCGTTTACGCGCTTAATGCACCGTCGCGTCGCGCCGTTTCGCATAGCAGTACCGGCGTGCAGTGTTCTTCTTTAATTAAAATCCCACCCCGCGAGTTCAGACTTCAACAAAAGAGCGTACACTCGCCACGGTTCTCAACCTGATTCTCACGGTTAGGGCTACGCGCCGTCGTTTTAATCGTCTGCTTGTAATTGGATCGCCTCGGTTTTCCCGACAGTCTCCATTTTTGACTAAAGAACAAACGATTCCCTAGTTAAGATGTCCGAGTTCTTATTACGCTACTTCTAACCGACCAACATTTTCTCGTTATCTAAAATTACAACTGCGAAAGAGCAAAAGATTTTTACTCGTTACCAGACTGGCCGCGTTTTTACATCTTTCTCCGTCAACCTGCATTCTCTGTATCTTTGCGACTTTAAATTTCCCATAAATGCACAAACATTTCTATTTCTATTTCTATATCTATCTAGGAATTTCTATCGAGTAGGAATTTCCGCGTACACGTGCGAGTAACGTATATCCGTGACGATGTGTATATTATAATTACGCCTGTGGCAATTGGAATTCCTTTCTTTTTCATGTAAACGACGATTAATTTTACGTTCAAATAGATGCATTCGGTAGCATTTCTTGGAATTCCTGCAATTATCCAATTTCCACTATAAATAGTAAAATACTAATATACACCGATACAACGACGATAAGACCAACTTCGAGGCAAACGCTTCGCATAAACGATTATATCATTTTTTAAATATTAACGCGTAATTTTTATACCGATCGTTCGAGAGGACGGGGCTAGCGTGACAACGAGAGAAACAGGCGATCAAATATAGCGTCATAAATTTGATATCTTGAACATCATCGTACATGTATAACGGAATCGCTGACCTGTGTTTTCTATAAATACAAAGCGATAATTATTTTCTAAATCGTTCATGCCGAATTCCTTATCATCGTGTAACGCCGCTAAAAGGCTAAAATACAAAGTTTTATAAATACTCGGAAACGGCTAATACAAAGTTGATTATACTCGGAAACGGCTATTTTATAGCATGCTATTCTTAATCGCACTCGTAGCTTTCTCCAACCAATAACAAGTATAAGTAATCGACGAAATACGTGGTTCGCTAAAATCTGCATTTGCTTGCGAAACAAGTTCGTCTTAAGGGGAACGCGGCTTCGTTCGACGAAGAAAACACCGTTGCAAAACGTCGGCGTGTTCGCATGAAAATGACGCGTGATCAGCCTGTCGTCAGCCAGCAAATTTTCTCCCGACATTCTAATTTTCCGAAGACGAGCTTACGATAGTCGTGTTATCGAAACGCTCGCGACATGTTGGTACCATCGCATCGCTCGAGTCGACCGACCCGGCCTACATTTTCGCCGCCATATACAGCGAAAGAGACGGTCGATGTTACGAGACGTGGTGGTTTCTCTTGGTAAAATCGGCTATCTTATTTTCGACGGTGTACGTTGAAAGTACGTGGACCCGCAGAATCGGTGGAAACGCGTTGCTTTCTAAACGAGCGAAACTCGGCCACTTGGATGCGATTATCGCGCGTTTCGTGTTTTCGACGGATCGCTCGGTCTTTCTCCGTTGTTTTCCTTGTCACCAAAGTTCGATTAGCAGCGCTCTAACGAAATACAATTATCGCGATCGTATTGGTAAAGTTAGAAACGAAATTGGAAAATGCGTATTCGAACGTATGGTGGAAAATGAACCGACGGTATAAACGCTAATCGTAAGTGTACTTGCTCGAACGAAATCGTTCCGTTGCCATCGCCGAGCGAACAACGAGAAGCAATTTTATCGGATTGTTTGGCAACGCGACAGTTTCTTGGCTCTATCCTGTTTCGAGGCACGTCTCGTTGCGGCGTGATTCGACGGACATCGTAGTAAAGTGAACGTTCTAATTAAAGGCAGGACGCTGGGGCGGAATCGAAGCAATTAACTAGCGCTAGTTTTGTCCTCGGTGTCGGGTGAAAGTGTGCGCCGTCCGATACGAACGATGGGCTTCCCGCTGGATGACAATGGAAAAGTGAAATCAGTCTGGATCTTCGTACGGCTACCGTGCTTCCTTCGGGCACGGAGGTGGCTCTCGCGCCTGGCTTCTTCCATTAGCGAAACGTATCGAACGTGCGGGGGAGTAACGAAAGTAACTCGCCGTGCAGACGCTCCATAAAGAAATTCAATGCTGAACGCTATACAATACAGACCTACCGATCGCTGCACCATTCGCTTTGCACTCTTACTTTCCGTTTTCTACTTCTTTCTCTTCGTACTCCACCGTTCGACCGTCTCCATCTCAACTTGGTATATAAATTTCTAATAAAATCAAAGACTACCGTTTTACCTGCGATTTCATATGTATCGGATTATTCGAAAAGTTGACAGTATCTTTGTCAGTCGATTCGTCCTACCGTATTCGGTTGCGCGTTATACGTTTAATTAGATGCTTCAAAAATTACTTATTACCCATTTCTATAAAAATATTTGATGGGAAACATAGGTCTTCCAGCTTCGAATCTTTCAGGCCATCCGAAACGCGTTGATGTCCTATCGAACGTTTCAAAACTGTCGATCGCAGCGATATTCGAAGATATCTTTGATCGTCCAAAACGTTTCATAGATTTATCGTCCATTTTTGGCAGACGCGTCTTTGAATCCAACTTAGTACCTATCTTAATCCACGAGAGATTAATTAAAATTAAAAGAGGAAAATTAAAAAATCAACAAAACTGGACCGGTATCGTTTTTCCTGTCCGTTCTTATCCTATCTTTGCGTGAACTCCGTTTATCGAAATGAAATCTTAACGAGGTCACGATTACGCCTCTACCGATTGAATTTCTTTATTTCACTATTATTTCTACTATTATTTGAATCGTAAGTAACACCGTCCATCTGGCAAAAGGTAGAATTCAGATAAACGCGTTTACAAATAAATTATCGCTGACGAGGACCGCGACGTAGATGGAATAGAGAAATCACGAAGGAAGTTGTCGTTTCTCAACGATGCTAGTTGAGATTAAATTTGCGTAAAGATTACCGCGTGGATATAAAATCGCCGCTTGCTGGACAATTTTCTCGGCCGTTTTCGAAATCTGCAGAAGAGTAGAATGCGCGCTTCGTCACGGCTCGGTCTTGTCCACAATGAACGCCGCGTCGCTAGGCGATTTCGTTTCACGCATCGACCGGTTCCGCGATACTTTTCTATTCAGAAAGTCCTTAGACCAGATCGGGTGCAGGTGCAAGTAGAACAAGAAAGCGGCCAGGTATGCGTAGGTACGGTCGACCTGGCTATCGGTCAGGCACGAACTGTGCGTTTCCTGTTGATCGCGAATCGTCCTTTTTTATCGTTTCATTGCGATTAGAAAGGTATCAATCGATATTTCGATATTCGTTATCGTTCGACTATCGTTGTTTCTACTATTTGTAGTTTATTTGTAGGCGTCGACCGTGTTTTTCACGGTACGTTGAGCTTTGTTCCCAAATTTTGCCAACATACCGGTTCTCCTTTTCGGTGCAGACCTACAACTGAATTTCCGAATGAAACGTTCGCCAATATCTCTGTACGAAGTTTGGTAGTTAAAAATATTTCCATTCTTTTATTCTGATTTCTACGAAATCGCGTGTAATTTCTATCGTACTCCGAATTTCTTCTTTTCACTTTCTTCCGTATGGAATGTTCTTTGCTCCGATTTCGAATCTTTCTTCGTTCGGACGATCCTGTTACCATACGTTTGAACGAACGTGATCGTCGGATGATATCGAGTCGAACGAATCGATTATTAATTTTTTTATTTCCTTTTGAGAATTAAAAAGCTCGCGCGTATTAGAGCGTAAGGTGACACGACGAGGTTACGAAGTCAGAGAAATAACTACGAACGAAAGGCATCCTATGGAAGATGCAAAAGCTTTCTCTTTGTTTTAATATAATCACGAGTAGGAGCTGAGAAAATGATTCGGTTAATCGAACGCTTTCAGGGATCTTGTAATAGTATAAGGTTTCTTCGAATTAATTTACGATGTATGCGCGAGAAAATCGTTGACTTTATTCGTTTATGCATTAGTCAATATCGAATCGATTTTAATAGGGTATCTTTTATTTTTTTCTTCGTTAACTCGCGTAGAAAATTTATATTCCGTATATTCTTCGGTCTTCGCTTTCCATCTTCCGATCTTTATCCGGATGCTCAGAATTGATTCAACGTAACGAGGCAGAAATAAAATATGACGCGAGATCCAGGTAACATCTCTGTAAGGTTTTTTATCCGACACCTGTAAACGATTACGAGCATTTATCACCTTTTTTCTTTCTATCTCGGTGAAATGAATTAAATTAGTTTCGTTAATCTCGTTGGACTCGCTCGATACGAAGCGATTGGACGGAGTACTACTTGAGAAAACGATAATTTATGGTTTTATCGTGTATAAGAGAGCACCACGGTGAGACGACGAACGGAAAGCGGTTGGTAGAGAAAGACGCTTCAGTTTCGTAACTCTATTGTAACAGGAACTCGAGTAATTTCAGGAACCTGACTACAGTTGTACAGTTACTTTTCGCCTTGTCTATACGTGATCCTTGTTCGTGATCTTTCCTCTTTCTTCTTTTTTTTTTCTTTCTTTTTTCGATAACTGCGACGTTCTGCATCGTAAAATGGTTTTATAAAATGGTTTCGCTCGCGACGACGGATTAAATACAAATTGTTTGATTACAGCGAATTAAATCTTTGATATTGCAAAAAGCGGAGAGTGGAAAGTGGACAAAAGAGAAAAATGGCATCGATCGAATCGATAAAAGGCAAAGCAATCTATAAACGAGACACAGAGTCGGTAAATACATGGTACTTTCATTTGTAAAGAACAAAAGAGATCGTCAATGCGAAAATCAATTAAATACGATACAATAGGTATACGGATAATGAGTATCAACGCTCTTACAGCATAGATATTTTATCGTTTTATGGTTGCAGGTGAAAATACGATAGGGCTCGCCCTTTATTTTTCATAGAAAAGTTTTAGTTTTAGTTCAGATCGGCACGCTACATCAGCGGTACACAGACTGTACAAACTAATTAATTAGGTCTAACGCAATCAAACGAATATTATTCGTTTCTAATAACACGGAATCCATCGGGTTATTCCCAGTCAACTGTTTTATATTTAAACTGTTTCAGTTTTAAACTCTTTTTAGCCGCCGAGCGACGTAATTAGACGCTTTCGATACAGCACTCTTTGTGTAACGATAAAACGTATGAAATGTTATTTCGTTGTATTCGCTTCCGTTGTATATGCTGATAATTTTGTTGAAACTTAGCTCGTTGAACAAATGTAAATTATTCGGAGTAAGCCTATTTATTCGGTACATGATTCGGTCGCGTGCGTATGTCAATTGAGTTAACCTGGAATGCGAAATCTGTGGGCGTTGGTCAGAACTCTCGACATCCTCGATATGCGTACGCGATCGATTGAACCGAAGAATGTCTGTTGTATAACAGTACCCTTGTTTTCGGTCGCTTTTAACCGACTCACTTAGTCGTATTAATACAAATTCTGACCCATGTAATAGCTGCCAGCATGTGTCGGATACGACTCGTGACTCGCATTCGTTAAACCGCAATTGCCTCTTCAAATACAACGAGAGGCACGAAGCACGGATTAAATTTGAAAAATCCGTGTCTTTTGCGCGACAATTTTTATCGACTGACAATACGATCGAACTGAATAATTAACAGATACGACAAAAACTGTAACAACTTTTTTAACGACAAAAAGGAAAACGTGGCAATTTTCCAAACATTTGACTTTCACAACTTTGCAATTTTTCAATTGTTCTATATTATCGGATGGAATGGCTTGTTTCGCTATCGAATCGCTTAAATCGATAAAAGCCGAAGCAACGTGTAAACGAAGACGGTAAATACTTACTTACTACGCTATACTTTTAATCTGTTTAAAAACTATGGTCGGAAATGTTTACTTATCTCATTTCCAAACGATTTTTAATTCTTTATGTTACGCGAGAAAATTTGTTAACACCGATAACTCGCAACTTCCGGTTTACTAAATTTCACTGATAATACGTTAGTTTAATTGGAAAAAAGCACTCGATTCGGTTGAAATTTAAGTAGGCATTAGTTATGTTTTTTTTTTTTAATGAGGAAATAGCGTACAAGTGCTGCAATTTTCTATCGTTAAGAAACATAAAGATCGAACACGTGGTAATTTCGTGTTTTAATTTCTCGTTGATATATCGTTTGTTAATATCGGTGTATTTATCGAGAGAACGTAACAAATATCTGAAAATTAAGAGAAAAAGAAACAGTCGTATTTATCGCGCTTGTAACTTTCTACATATGAAATTGAAATAAGAAGATCTATATTATAAATTATTTTATCCTTTATATTTATTTTATCCTTCGACAACGACAACGGCATTCTTATTTTTCCGCCATTTCTCAAGTACCAATGGAACTATCGCAGTACGAGGGAAATTAAAATGTCTTTTCGTTTCCGATATCTTTGACATCGATCGCAGGGGGAACTTGGACCGTCGAGCTGCGCTTGATGATCTTCAAGGTCGGATCGGTCTGACAATTCACAGCACAATTCCATGGAATCTCGAGCACCGTAACCCGCATTCGATTGGCATTCCGTGAAAGGTTGCAACGGCGAATAACGTTCGTGGAATTCCTAATGCAACTCGCTTCTTCCTCGCTTCACTCCGGTAAAACGAGCCGGAGGTGCTCGAATCGAGCTCATTGTCATTCGCTGTAATTCGAAAAGGACCGGCGCTTCGACGCCGTTCGTAGACGTGGTGAAATGGAAAGAAAAAACAAGAAAGGAAGAAATAAATGGAGGAAGAAGGGTAGAAGATAGAGGAGGAGAAGGAAGAGGCGGATAAGCGGCAACGACAAAGTGTTCTTCATTTTCCGGTACCGTGTTGCGAGTCCATATTTCTGGTTAACTCGCCGTTATGACTTACCGCTGAGTTTCGAAACGCAGCCGGTTAAATTGCCTTTCCACATACGTGCAGAGCCTTGGAAAGGGCAGTCGGCCCGTCCGTCATAAAACGCGTCATTCGTTTGAGTCGTCCGTTAAGAGTAGTTTAAGAAATACCTCTTGTTCCTACTTTCGTCGTAGCTTCTGTACGTGTTCTCGAATCTCGATTACGAACGTCTTCCCATTTAACCCTACTGCCACCCTTCAATCGTTATATTTCGATCTCGTTCTAATTTTAGCCACATTTCTAACGATTTTGAATAAATTCGAACGAAGTTGAAACGTGAAATCGCTCGAGATATTTTCCGAAACGACCGAAAGAACGTTGCGGAGCTAATATTCGTCGATATTCGTCGTACGGCGACAATTAGACTACGAACGTTTACGGAGACTCGTATTTTCGATACGATTCGAGATATACTTTGCAAAGTGCATCTTGGATGCTTAATGTTTCATCGATTAAGCAATCAACGATCGAAACAACGATCTGGTAGAATAATTGCCCGTTTTTCTTCCGCTATCTTCTTGTTGTAACTCGATTATGATATTCGAAATCAAATTCTGCATGAAATTCAGTAAATATCAAGGCGATTCTAAAATATCAGCGTTATAGTTTGAACGTCGTTATTTCGACGTTTTTCACTATTATTTAACTGGTAATCGGAACGACAAGGTGCAGGATTCGATGTAAAATGCGCTGGAAAAGCTAAAGAAACGTTCGTTCCTATTTTTCAGAGGGTAAATTGCGAAGCTCCGCTGGTGGACAGTAGTGCACTGCCTTTGGAACACAGATCGGTTTACGGGCCACCGGCGCAATATGGTCCTCCTGCGACGCACGGCGCCGAGGAAAATTGGCCGTTGGCGTCTCCGGACACACCGCAAATAAAACACTTGCAGGTGCAATGCGAGAAGACGCACATGCGAGTAAACATCGAGTTCGACAGACCGTTTTACGGAATGATCTTCAGCAAGGGTTTCTACTCGGACCCGCATTGCGTTCACTTGAAGCCGGGCACAGGTCATCTGAGCGCGACCTTCGAGATCTTCTTGAATTCCTGCGGAATGAGTTCTTCCGCTAACCATAATGCGGCGGCTTACGGAGCTCCGACGCCTTCCGGTAGTTACGTGGAGAACACTATAATCGTTCAGTACGATCCGTACGTGCAGGAAGTGTGGGATCAAGCGAGGAAGCTGCGCTGCACTTGGTACGATTTCTATGAAAAGGCAGTAACCTTCAGACCCTTCCAAGTGGATATGTTACACGCCGTTACCGCCAACTTCCTCGGCGACAATCTGCAATGCTGGATGCAGATCCAGGTTGGCAAAGGACCATGGGCCAGCGAAGTCTCCGGCATAGTGAAGATAGGGCAAACCATGACCATGGTCTTGGCTATCAAAGACGACGAGAATAAGTTCGACATGTTGGTGAGGAACTGCGTTGCCCACGATGGCAAGAGAGCACCTATTCAGCTGGTAGATCAGTATGGTTGCGTTGTTAGGCCGAAGATCATGTCAAGGTAAATAATAACGTTCCTTCGTTCCATCGTAAATTGTAATTTCTTTGTTCTTTATTCGCGATCGAGCGATCAAGCGGTTTTTCGTTACAATTTTATTAGTAATTTTCCCTTCTTCGATTCTCTATACGTAGTTTTATAATCTTAATACTTTTGATATCGTCGACTCTATTATAGACTACGAAACAAGGTGTAACGATTCTTCGTTGGTTGCAGGTTCCAGAAGATAAAGAACTTCGGCCCGAGCGCCTCTGTCGTCAGCTTCGCTTACTTCCAGGCTTTCAAGTTCCCCGATAGCATGAACGTTCATTTTCAATGCGTGATACAAGTTTGTCGTTACAATTGTCCGGAGCCAAAATGTGGACATCCTGGGCTCGAGTACGGTGCCCCTGCCACGGGTCTCACTCAGGAATACGGTGCACCGGTTCATCAGAACCTCGCTGCCGAATATGGAGCGCCTCCGGTACCCGAATACGGTGTACCACCCGCGTTTGCCGATCCTCGGCATCCCAGTGGACCGGCTGGAGCTTACAGGTAAATGATAATCGAATAAAATTAATTATCGGGTCGGTAATTTAAAGTGAGTTTTACCTACGCATAAGCAGTTTCGCAAGTTTGATCCGAAGATCCAAGTATCCGAAGGAAGAATTAACATGGTTTCGTTGCAACGACGTATAGTCGTTAATTCGGCCGTATTTGATACGTTGCGCGTTATAAGCGATTCCTTTGTTTTATACGAAAACGTTTGAAACGAATATTACTTTCGAAACAGTGAGCAGAACGCGGATGTAGTACCAGCACCGCAAGCACAAACCTCGTCTTCCTCGCCGAGTTCGACGCCGGGAGATGCGACGGCCAGTAGCTCGCCGCAGAGCCCGCAAGATAACATTCACCTTCCTCCGCCCCCTCTTCCTGGTCATCCAGCCGGGGCCTATCAGACCGTGAAGAGAAAGGGAACCGCCGGTTCCGAGGAGCTCGAGGGTAACCTGGCCACCCTCGGAGGTCGACCGAGGTCGGTCGAAGGTTTTCCAGCCGAGCTTAGAGGTGCCAGAAGGCGAAGATCCGCCGACGAACATTTGCATGACGATGATTCCGTGAGTATTCGCTTTCTGTGGGCCACTTTATCTATAAAAAAGTTACTCAACGTACAAAGTGCTCGTAACATGCAAAGATACGCGTATAAAATACAGTACCCAAAGTCCAGTACGTGTTACAACATTTACGGGATAAAATAAATTTTCGGTTAGCTTCTGATTCTTCCAGGTTCTAGTTATTTTCAGAAAAAATATCTATTTGTACAAACACGCAGTCGTCGCTATAGAATTGCAATTAGAAGGGAGTTTGAAATCTAGAATACGATTTCTTGCAAAGGAGACTTTTACTTTCGAAAATGATGACGACTTATTTATTTGATCGTTGTCCAAGAATAAAATCGGCTTACGATACTCATTCGATCGTTTCGATTTTCCAGAGTATCTACCGCACCGTCACCTTGGTCTCGAGCCACGTGTACAAGCGAGCAGCCCAGGAGATGACAGACGTGAACACCTCGAGGACGATTCAGGTGGTCGCGCCAGGCGACGTGAACTTCGCCTTAGGCACAACGAATTCCAGCAACGATACCACGGTTGTTATCCAAAACGCCAGCGCCTCGGCCGATCCCGAGACCATCTGCATGAGTCTGCCTGGTTTCGTCGGTGGTCTCGTGATGCTTCTTCTCGTAGTAGTAGTCGCATCCCTGGTCGCGGCGTTTCTTTTCGTCAGGGTGCGCGCCGTCGACCGGAAAAATATCGTGGCCGGAAGCGGCTTCGTCCACGCGGCGTACGCGGCGGATAACTGCAGCGTGCCGAATCCAGAATTCGTCAAGGTGGCCAACTGAGATCGCGACGGCGAAAGAAATTCGGTGAAGAACGAGAGAAAACGATTTCTCGAGGATGACCGATCTCGAGGACGGACACCGTGCTGGAAAATATTATTTAATTTCTATGGCCGAGTTACCTCGAACATTCTCTCCGTTCTCCTCTGTCGTTCGTCCGATTTTCTCTTCCGGAATTCAGCTTCTTTTCCACAGGTCTCTTTCCTTAGTCGAATCTTATCCGTTGGTCGATCGAACGTGTGCTTTTCTCTTCGATCGAGTTCGCTTGAACGAAGGAACGGACGGAATGTTTGGGTACCGTGTAAATAAGCGCACTAGAAACGCGACTCCGCGGCAGACAGAACAAGAGAAAAGGAGGATGAATCAAAGAATCGCAAGAACGACACGCATGGAACGCGTTTCACCTGTCGCGATCGTGCCTGTTAATCCTTTCATCGCCACGAAGCACCGCGTACCATCGGCTTGTTCAAACTTTTATGTTTACCTCGATACGTTTGCAACGTAACCGCTTGCAACGATCCGTGCAATTGTAACGTACCGCGCGAACTACCTTACGCGAAAAGATCGATCGTACGAAGATGGCCGTATCGATGTATTTACGATATGCGTTTACGCGACTAACGGCGAAACGTTGTCCGATGCGGGTCGTTCTAGGCCGGACCCCGTGGCACGTCATGATCGCGGTAAGACTAAGAAAAAGTAGCTTAATCACGCGTTAAGGCGGTAAGAATAAGTCGCGGCGTGCTACGAGGGTAAGGTTCGTCGATGATCGCCGGAGCAGTCTCGGAGGGCATTGTAAATAAGTCGGAAGTAGTCAGACGGCCCTACGCGATGCGACGCGCGGATTTCTTTTTCAATTCCGCGTCCTCGATCGCAAACTCTGTGTACGCTCGATTATTTATACGTTTGTATAATTCGAAAGATATTCCTTCTTCCAACTTCGCTGTACCTCGTATCTCGCGAGCCACGGGTTCTGCGTGTTTGATGTTTCGCGCGACCGAAAGCCGATGTCTCTATCGGAACTCGTGACGATTCCTTCGTACGTCTTCTTATTTATATCGTTTTTCTTTTTACGCTATCTCTAACTCTCTCTTTTTCTTTCGATCGATCTAACCCTAATTTATTTGTCGAAATTACCCGCGAACATACCTCTCTCCATCTTCCTCATTCTCTCATCCCTTCTTCCTCGCCCTTTTGTCCCCCTTGTTCGCTTAGTATTTAAGATTTTCGAGAAAAGAATATTCCCTGGATACGGGAATATGTTTCAAGTATGTGTCTTAAGCACACGCCCGCGCTTACAAAAACACACGTACGTACGAATGTATATGTAACCTACGATGCAGACAGAGTTGCACATGTACGCGCATACGCGCAAGTATATATGTGCGTGAGTTACATCGTATACATTGTTACACTGGCGCGAATAACGTATACACTGAGACAAGATTTGATTATTTCATAATTATTTTAATTACATATTCATTTTTATTTATATAATCCTGCGTTCCTCTTCTTCGTCCTTTCGGCATTGGCCGTCATTCCTTAACCTATTAAGGACCAATAACCGAAATAATACGTTAAACTAACGCAAATGCAACGGCATTGCAATCGATGGATGCAAATAACGTAACACGTACCGTACGTATCATCGTGTCACGGTACAACGAAAATATTGGAATAACAGACACCTTTCGCAACTTCGATGCGCAAGTCAAAGACAAAGGACTACTACGGATATTTCAATTTTCTTTAATTTCATAAGATCGTGAGATTTCGGTTTGAAAGAAGATCGAAGAAGATACGATTACGGAAGATATATCGCTTAACTTTCCTTTCATAATCGGACGACGTTGAAAAGGACGAAACTCGATAATGCAAAATCGATGGCGAAAGGATCATAAATATAGAGTGTTGCGTTAACGCAGCATCGACCCTTAATGGATCAATTATTTCTCAATCGTGGAAAATAGGTGAAAAACGATTGGAGGAGTGCTGGAGATACGATAGGAAAACAGCTTGTATCGTTCTCAAGTTGTTTCTACTTCTCGATGTTCTTCGTTTCTTTAATCGTTTTACATTTTTAGAAAACTCCACTTTATCAAGATTCGTAAAGTATTCGCGAGCAGCTTCTATAACTGCTTTCTCTCGGATTTCTTTTCAGCATGAAAATTTTTCGACCGTGGGAATGAATGCAAGTCGGAGACAGCTAATTCCGGCGAATAAAATAGATGTCGTAATAAATCGTATTTTAATTCGTTGATTTTTGCCATAAAAGCGCCGCGCCACGTTTGTACAGGACTGTGTCGGCTTAGTGGAAGTTTTTCGGTACATCCTTGATGCTTTCTTGTACGTGGTGCACACTGACTCGATGCGTTATAGTTGCTCGTACGACTTAATTTATTCATTTATGGAAAATTTCCAGATGCAAATACTTGCAGAGTGCATATTATACGCAAAAATATACAAATTATTCAAAGGAAACTACATATCATAATATTCGGTAGGTGAAACAAATATCTTGTTTCTATTTCTTAATTGCGTTCACGAAAATATGAATTTGAATAAACAACTACGGTCGACACACTACAGTACAGTCGTATAACGAATGAAAATCTTTAATAATAATTAATAATAATAATAATAATTCAGAGTTGCTGTAGGAAAGAGCTCGTAGAGGAAAATGAAAAATAATAATTAATAAACAGTATGAAATTGAAAATATCATTCGGCTCGATAAAGGAAGAAACGTATGATTTGGATTGCTATTATTAACGAAGTAAGCAGTAATTGGCAAATAATTATTATTTCTGATATATTTTTATTAAAAGAAAGAGAAAAATGGAAGGCCGCCTTTAAAATTATGTATTTTCAACAAATTTTCAAGCATCGGAGAAAATAATGCACGCGGAAGCGGAAAAACGAATGTACAAGAATTATCATGTAAAATTCAGATATAGAATGCATTTAAACCGCGTTGAAACTATATTTATATAAAATTCGGGTGAAAATTGCATAATTATGCGAATTCATTAATTGGTAATTATAGCTGTTATATGCATCGCAAAATTTACTCCTTATTAGATATGTAAATTGTTAAATTATTAAAAATACGGGGAGGATTTATTGATTTTCAATAAAAAGGATAATCTTAATAAATTCGTTATGCTAAAGAAAGAATAAATTGAAATTATCGTGGACGACATCTAGTTCCTGACATTTTCCAGACGCGCAACAACGGTCTATACTTGGCCATCATAAGTTCACGATATCTAGCTGATCTTCTGACTTTCTGGATCTTTTCGGCTATGTCATCCATGCAGCTGTCCAATTTCAAACGAGACGGTAACAGTTCCTCGAATTTGCATCTGTTACGAACAAAACGATAAGTACATCTTTTATTCGTTTATATCGTAGAATCGATATGATCTCGATAAAATTATGAAACGATTACTCACTTTAGCATACCATGTTTTAGGCTCGTGTCCACGAAATAAGATTCTACTTCCTCGTTTAAATTTAAAACCGTGCCCAACTGTATTCTACAATTGGTAAAATGTATTACGTAATAGATTGTCAACTGGTACCTCTTGCAAAATAATTGATTAATTATTGTTAGTGAATTAAGAAGTTATAAATTGCAGGCTATCGATTCTTTGTACAATTTGACAAGTTTTATGTTGAATGGAACAATGAAGTGACTTGTAATTTATACAATTTTATTTGTTTTTACACCAAACCCGTTAGTGTTGTGCAACAGAATTTACTAATACTACTAATAACTTGTAATTTATGACTTATAAGATTTCACTAAAACCATTGGATAGCTTTCGCTCCAATAGTCGCATCGACCGTACGATACAAAATAATCTTACACGAATTCTAACTCGATGATATTCGTTTTAACGTTATATCGTAACGTCAAAACCGAGCAAAGTAGACAATTGGCTTCGTTTGTTTCCATATTACCTTATACTCTTCTTGTCAGCGAGGAATCGAAGTATAATATTTGTCCGATTGAAAATTTTTAAGCCGACGTAGTCGTTCACGTTTAAGTGGATCGGTCTGAAGTGGTAGGTATCACCGGGACGAATTTGTCTAAGATGCGAAAGATTCGAATAAGTTTTGATGGTGATCGAGTGGTGATCGATTAAGTGAGAAGGAAACGTAGCGTGAATTCGTATGGGCAAATTGTCGCCGCGTTAGACATTAATGTTTGTTCATCTAGTTAATGCTTGTCGAAAGGAGAGAAGTTGGAAGCTCGCCGACGTCACAGATAGTTTTAATCGAAAAACACGGTTATGAATGTTTCGCGTACTGAAGCGAACCCGTTGTAATTAACAAACCCTCGGTGAAGCGCGATTATTCTACTTTTTTTCCTCGACGTACCCGGACTCGACCTCTTCTTCTTCGTCGTCGTGCTCCGGAACAACAGGTTTCAGCTCCTCGACCTTCTTCTCCTTATTTCGCGGACTCGCAGGCGATGTCGATGCTTTGACACTTGCGGAACTGAACGCATTTTGCGTCGAACACAAATGCTAATGAAATCGTTTACGAACATTGTCGAACTTTCTCCGACATTCCTACCTTTTTAATATTCTCCTCTCTGCTAGATTTAAAAGCTTCTCTATGCGCATTGCTGATTTCTCCTGGACATACAGATACCGACTTATGAATTAATTAACTCATAATCATCGTAGCAAAATATAATAGATTTGGATCAGAAGGTGATACGTAATTGTAAAAAATTGGAATTTTTGGTCGTCGATTCTTGCGTTAACTTTTTTTTGTTAACTCTCAAGCTCTTTATTTCCATGTTTGTTCATTTTTTCGTTATACTAATGTCGGATCAAAGAAATTCTTTTAAGCTAATCAAGAGTCTTTTGACGTTAACACGCGCAGAAACATTTAAATAATAAATGCATCCAATGGTATATACAGTTAGTCGCATCGATATTCGAATACGGTACTATATTGCTATTTATTGCTTTGTATAATAATATAAGAGGGGATGATTTTTAAATATCGTGTTGCCTGTTCTATGAAAATACGAATATTCTACGTTTATCGTAGCTTAAAATTACGTAAACAGTTCCTTCCTCAATAGATTTTTACGTAACAAGTAAAGTTACGCAAAACGTGACAAGCGTCCGAATATCGGTGTGGTGTAAGAGTAAGACGATCTTTTGTTAAACATCGAACACGTCGTACGATTACACGTTGTTGTTAGCAAGAAATTGTTTACGTATTTTCAAGCTGCGATACGCGCCTCGTATTATCGTGGACGGAATAAGCAGCGCGATATTTAAATCAACCCCTCTTACATAAATAGAGGGATAGTGTCATGTCCGGTTATTAATGCGAGCAACTGTACATTTACTTTCATCCTTAGGTGCTGTCGCTAGAAATTGACTAAAACGCGGAAATACTTGTGAACGGTATTGCACATCGTTTCCATAATCAATCTCTTTCAAACTAATCGAATAAATGTAGGAAGATCGACACCCACCAGATACACAATTTTGGTTATCGATTTCTTTTCGCAGATGTCCCACTTCCACGTCAGCGGTACTCCCGTCGGATTATCCCTCCAAATTCCTCCAATCTGGTTGTACGACAGCCTGCAGAAACAATTGGAAACTTGAACGGAAGGTGTCTAGAGCGACAGTAATTAAAAATTCCAGCGAAATTCTTTTCCAATACGAACCTGGTCGCACCGTCCTCGTTGAAGACAGCACCGTTGCCTACGGTGTCGAATACGGCGACAATTTGCGAATCCCTCTTTACTCCCATGCAATCTTTGCCTTCTGGGCTGAATACAGTATATATATCGTCTTGAAATCGATTTCGATCATTTTTACGCTTGTTTCTCGCTATTTCGCCGGGAAAGGTCTTTATTACGTTACTAGGGTTGCCGAAAGTAGCGTTCTTTTATGATCGCTAGATTACGTATTATTATGCATTTATGCGAAATTTGAAAGTGCAGAAATGGAGAAAATACATATAATAGTATTCTAATTTTATTCTATCAACGAGTAATCTTACTTACGACGATGGAAACATGTCTACCGCGATCACTATTATTACAACATTCTTCATTTTACTTTACCTCGCCATTTCTAGAGCTTTGCCCTAGTTTTCCTTAATAGTGGCAAATATCGTGATAACGAAATTAAGAATAAAGAATAATTTCGTTCAAAGAACATCGATGAAAATAAGTTTAACTTTTCAGCAACCCTGGTATAATCGATCGTCCAGTTGGAGGTGAATTTTTTCCATCTGTTTGATCCGTTGGAAATATTTCAAACATTCTACGACTGATAATTTAAAATTAGCAGAATTTTAATGCCAGAATATTCTAGATATTAATTTCCAAAATATTATTACTTCCTTCAATTATACTGGTAAAATTGATAGAAGAACTAATGACAAGTACAGGTTGTACGTAATATTACTCTATTAATATCCATTTACTCGGATCAATGTGAATTATTTATACTAATAAATCGTTGTATAAACATATTTGATTTAAATTATACACGTATAATCTCTTTCGTGATATTCACAAATTTCATAATTAAATTTAATACGTTCTATTGACATGTATTTAACTCTAACCTTTAAATTATGAACATTCCAATATACGAATGGTAATTTCGTGTCTCATTGTGCCAAGTAAATACATACTTGCTGTGTTAAATGTTTTACGTATTAACTAATCTTTCAGTTACAATTTACGAAAGACTAATAAGATTACGTTAAAAAAATAATATTACTAAGGGTCAAAAAATATCAAACTGCCTTTATATTAGTAGGAACCGATAATTACCCAAAGTATGATTATAATCTTTTGCGATATGTGCATATATTGGTAGATTCGTATTTTTTACAAAACAAAATTAGAATTTCAAGCGTTGAAATTTCATTAGCGTTAAAACGAAACACGACTGTCTTGATCGCATTGATCAAATTCGCAACCAATCTGAAAATGTATATAAAAGACGCAAGATAGTCTCTGTCTGTAATCGTAGATCAATAAAAAAATTAGTCTACGGTATAAATAATGAGTATTAAAGATAGTTTGGCGATTTCTGCGAAATATATACTCGCGCTAACTGTCTTATAGTTCCTATATAAATTTTCACACTTGCCTCAAACTTTACCGATACGATCGTGACAGCCGAGTTTTGTGGCAGTGCTAATGAAATTGCAAAATATTTCCTATAACGTATAATAGATTCGTAAAAGGTTTTTACAAGTGATCGAATACTTTCAGTCGGCAACTGGCTGCAGTAGCATGTAGTATTGAAAATGACTTTGCGAAATCAATCAATCAATTAATAATGGAAATTAAGGCCGAACGGCAATTACGTGTATCGGTGAAATTCAGTTATTCAGGACCACGTGACAACATATTTCAAGATCATTGAAATCCACGAGGTCTGTCATATGCTTTTTATGTAACTAGCAATAATTGCCTCGCCCTACTAATTTACAACTTTCAACGAGATTATCGATTCCAATTAAAACGCGTTAATACTTTACTTCGATAATTACATTTTCGATTTTGCGGTCTCTGGAGTTTAATAGCCATCGCTCCATTCGGGTAAAACACTTCTGCCGATCCATCGGTGTGAAAATTGACAAAAATACGAGCTTCATCGTCGTAATACGTTCTTCCATCGAGTCTGTGCCTTCTGAACCTGACAAACAAGAGAGGATGTATTATAAAAGCAAATGTGTAAACGTGCAAAGATAGAAAAATCATTGTCCGATGTAACGCGAATCAAAATATTGTTTCCTCGTTATACGATATATTAAGATTTTCTTTCTGCCTATAATTCGCGATAGTCGAATTTCCATATTCCGAAGCTCCTCTCATATTTGTTTTATTCCCTTTCCTGATTCTCTTTACTAACTTTTTAACTAAACAGATTATATTAGCAAGTTTAAACTAGAGATTGTGCTTTTTCAACCTAACGAACGAGAGAACGTATAAAAGGATTAATGATTAATTATAATAAATTACGGAAGTTGGTTTGTAGCAACAAGTTAGTACGCGGCACCGTCTTCAATGCCATCTTGTTAGCTTTGCGCTTCAAACTAATAGTTAACTCGTTAGCAACTAATTCCGAAGTTTGTTTACAGTTGATGCGAATGCGACACGAATCAACGAATTTTTAGTCTGTTCGCTTTCGCGTTTTCTCTTCGATTAAGCGTTCGATCGCTAATATCGAATAATATTTAAATAAACGCATTGAGAATTAATTTAAAGAAATTAAAGCCAGAACTTTCTGCCTTTCTACAACGAGGATACGATCATCGTACAGATTGTAGCGCGAGTCGCATCTTCCATTCCTTTTTTTAACGATACATGCTACGTTACTCTTCGTCCTCGCGAAATATTACTCGGTAATGGCTCGAAGCGTCGAGAAATCGTTGAGCGCTCATATGACTACCTACCAGGATAGCTCGCAAGTATAGCGTTAGATCGTCGATTCATCGATGCATAAAATTTAACGAGCTATTTCACGTGATCGAATTCCACGGATGACGAGTTTGGTTAATCAAATTCAGAATTTCTGAATATATCAAGAATTTGCTATCCTCTATATTCGGTAATTTATTGATCGACGCTGCCAATAATAGTTGAAAATACAGTAAATAGTTGAAATGAAAATTGATTAAAAATAAAAAATTGATTTTCAGTTTGAAAAAATTACTTTGTTACGTGACAATCAGCGGCTTTATAAAATATCGTGGATCTAAAATTTCCTTACTATTTCTTCCGATATCCTTTATGTTGTACACGCAATTACAGATTTCTTAAAAATTATTTCTTAGAAATACATACCTTATGATCAACCTTAGAATGGTTATATTCTATAACACCTTCAATATCTTTAAACAAGGAATGTCTTCCAAATAAATACACATGTATACGCATTTACTTAAGCCGCGAAAGAGAGTTGTAAATTCGACTTCGTTACAGCTTTTCCGAGAAATTATAATAAAAATCTGCTTATTAAAAGGAACGCTGAAAGTGCGTATTTTAGTTTGGCTAAGGCTAATGTTTTCCTTACGTTACGATTACGTTGATTACGTCGTATCGATTCGTTTACGTACCAGTCGAGACCAGGTTTCGAAGGCTTTGCTCGATACTGGATAATTTTCCTCATGGTTTTGGCAACCGGCAGCACTGTCCAACCGAGCTTCACGAAGTGCTGGTTTGATAATTGGTACTCGATCGGGCTTCGATCGTCTGTAACGTAGAAATTTCACGAGGATGCCGAACTCGCCACGCTGTATACACGCAAACCACATTATTTGGATGCGATACGATAATGATGACGAAACGCTCGCAGGCCCTAAATGTTCCCGATTAATGACGATTTGGTATCGGACTTCGGTCAATCTCCATCGAGTCAGGAATCTCGATAATAACGTCGAATTAGATAGCATTGATGATCGAATCGAGATCTCGTGATTTAAGTTGAAAGAAAGTAGCTTTTAAATCTTGTTTTTTTTTTTATCATACTTATCGAACGAAGAAAGTTGATGCTAGTAGTACGAACGAAAGTCGACATGTTTAACCTTTAAAATTGAAAAATTATATTTTTACATAAAGAAACAAGGTCTGAGGTAAACTAGCTCCGATACTGTATACACTAAATACGTAATTTACCGATTAAGGCGGATACGACTAGAAAATATTCAGCGTAGCAACTCGATTTTGTTATTTTATCCGGGTGTGATTCTAGACGTCGAGAAAACGAAGAAAATTCCTCTACAGAAATGTTCTTTGAGTTTAATAAATTTTATTTTACCATAGAAATACGTTATTAGCTGGCTTCTCTCTGTTTCATTCACGCTTCGTGTTTCTTACGCTGAGAAAATGAGCGCGGCAAAGATTAAACTTAAATAACTTAATCAATTAAATCGATCGCTGAAACTAAATTGAAAAATAAATCTCAAATCACATCTTTACACGTAAAATATATCCATCATCTTGATGCGTAGCATCGCAAGGATTATCCGTAAGGACAGATATCACCCAGATTTTTTGAACATTTTGTACGTAGGAATTATTTGATTCGCGACACTGTATCGAAGAGTATCCGTATATTCTCGTGGCCAGGCAATTCGCTCGTCTTGTTCGTCATAGAAAATATCTGAAGCCTAATCGAATCATCATCCGTGTACTCGATCAAATCACGATCGATGATGTATTACACACGTATATATAGAGGTTGAACTGGAGTGGAACTAGAGGCTTCCCGAAACTAAAACGTTATATCTCGAGTCTGCTATTACGTCCGACGATACCTATCTCGTCCCGATCGGCGGTCGGTGCCGTTCGGAATAATATTCATCTGATACTTAGGAGCGTGGGTGTATTTTATATATCTGTCGTGCATACTTACATATTTTATATCCATAAATGTCGCGTGCTTTTTGCACATTTAATGTGCCTAAATATTACAAATCAAACTATTACACGTAACGATTGCAAATCTGATATGTAAAAAATGAATTTTTTTAAAAGAAACAAGAAACGAATTGCTGACCGATTTCGGAATCTCGAATCGCTTGGAAACGATAATACACCTTACCGATTTGGATATCGCTGAATATCGCTCTTTTTTTGCGGTAACGAGATCCATTCGTCTTGCTAGAATTATCCTCAGTTCTATCCGAACCAGACCGTCTATGTTGCTTCTTACTCGATTTGCTTGTCTCTTTCTTATTCTGACTCCCTGAATCGAGCGTTGATTTATCTTCGGCGCTGCTTACACCACGCTTAACTTCACATGCAAAGAAAAATTTAATTGCATCATTACGCCTGTTACTCTATACGTTGTACGCGAAACTTCTTTCAGACAGATAACAAGTTCCTGAGTAGACTTTGCGTCGAACTACACTCTCTAAGTCTTTGGCTACTTTTTTATACATAGCAATTTTTTAAATTCTCTGTACTAAGTATAAAAGCTTGGCGTTTAACATTCGTAAAACTGTAGATTACGAGAGATCACCGACGATTCGAAATTCTGATACTCCTTCTCGTAATGTACGTATACAGCAGGTATACCTACCGTCCCTATGTTTCTTCGTTAACATAGACTCAGTTTCGTTCCTTTCGTTGCTCGAGCGTCCATCCTGCGTTCCACCAGATTTCAAAACTTTGTCTTCTTTGTCGAAGGTATAAGATACCACTTTTTTTTCATTGTCAAACCCATCTGCCTTCTTCTTCTTTCGTCTATCAGCCTCTTTACGCTCGCCTGTATCCGTCGTTTCGTCCAGCTCGATGTCCTCCTCCGTTCGTGGCTTCTTCCTGTTTCGTCGGCCGGTTGTTTTCTCTTCGATATCCGTGTCGGTCGTCTTCTCAACCATTTTCTTCCCTTCGTTCTCCGGCAATGTATGTCCATGTAATTTATTCTTTCTTCTTTCTTTAGGCGATTTCTCCGTTATCACTGGTACACCTTTATCCCCTTCTCTCGATCGATGAACTCCAGTTCCTTCGGATTCCGTTTCCGAGAATTCCGTGTATTCCAATCGCTTCTGGCTCAAATACTTCGCGTCCCTTTTAATTTTCTTCATTTTTCCAGCAGCTGCTCGTTCCTCGTTCGTGTCACGTAAACCACGCGATCCACGGATCTTGTCGAGCTTACTTTTATACGGAACATCGTCACGTTCCTCCCGTCCATCTGGCGTGATAGGATACTCGCCGGTTCTGTCGATATCGCGGTTCCTCTTTATTTTTCCTCTCATCTTTCCCTCCAACGTACCAGCTGCTGTCTTTGTTAAATCCCTGCCCTCGACTCTGTCAAATTTATCCCATTTCCGACTCGAATCGTCGTATCTTTCTATCTTTGTTTTCTTCGAGAACACTTCAGCTTCCGCGCGACGTGTCTCACTTATCTCACCGGCAGATCGATGTTTTATCGTTCGATCGGGACTTTCTAGTTTTTCCTTCACGCTCGTACGCTCGTCGAATCTCGCGCTACTGTCGTCGTAATCTGTGACGTCTACAGCCCTAGACATTCCCACGGAAGCATATGTTCTTGAATCGTCATCGAATCGTTCGTTCCTCGAAGATTTCGATTTTGGCCTCCGATCGATCGCTTCATCTTTACCGGCGTCCTGTCAACGAGAGAAGTTTTATGGATCTATCCTTTATATTGTTAAGATTTTGATCAAGTATTGTTTTCGTGTAACTAACTGACGTAATCGACTGACGTAGAATCCACTCTATACGGATGTCGTGAAATATTTTAGCTTCGTTGCAGCAAAACGTTCCCTGGTGAAATGAAATCGACGTTTTGGTAAAATCAGGACAATTCTAACTCGATACGCGTAAGAATTGAACAATCTTCTATAGATTCTATATGGACTGTGGATTTTTAGGCAATTATGAGAAACTTAACGATACAGAAATGCAAGTGATATGCAAAAATATATAAAATATCTAAAGTATAATACTGTTCGTAATATTAACATGCCTAGGTTCTATTCTTATCTGTGATATTCGTATTTTTGAAAATATAAATTTCTATAAAAATCCGCAGTATCATATTTACCTCGCTTTCTGTAAAGAGTCCTAATATCTTTATGATATGTATCGACCGAGATGCGACGCGATGGAAGCAAAACACTGTACCTTATTGTAAATTGTAGTACAACTAACATAGAATACGAGTTTTATAACGCTCTACGAAGACATAAATAAGTTGTCTCTACGTTAAAAATTTAAAAAATATATATCTTACAAATAAATATTCATATTTTATAAATAATTATAGATAACAATAACGCAATGTTTGTCAAACTGTTATTTAGGAAAACGAATGAATAGAATATATTTAAAATGTTATTTCGAAGAATAAAACGAAGAAATTGGAATACTCGAGTAAAGTTTCGAGTTGTAAAACGGATTATTTTTTTGTTTATTTCAGTGAGATAAAAGAAGCTCTGAGGCAAACTGAGACAACCTGTGTTATAAATAACTTATTAAGTTAGAGAAAATTGTAGGTTTAAAATACGAAAATTTCATTAAAAAGTTCAAGATGTTTTAAACTTAACAAGGTTTAAAGGAGTTTACGAAAGTCTAGTAAAGACCACAAACTTTTCTCTAAAGATTTCTCGAGGAGGTTCTTTCACTGACTTCGATTAAGTTTCAGAATTTTATGACAAGCAATATGTAACGTTATCCAGGCAAAGTAAAAACTATACGTATATTCTTCCACCGTAAATCGTTGGCATTATAATGATTTTTAAATATAATAATGGAACATATTCCGATTGAAAAATTGATGCGAAATGATAAACAACTACTTAAAGATGAGAATTATTGAAAAATCATAAAAATAGCTTTTTATTTATATGATTAAAATATGTATATATAAAAATATGTATAATTCTAATAAAAATATGCATATTTATCCGATATAATTTTTGTTTATATACATTATGCTAATATACGTATAAATAAACATTTTGTTGGTGTATCTTTTCTTATTTAGTGGATTTTCTCTATTCACTGATAAATCTATTTAATTCTATTTAGGTTTCATGGTTCGTTAAAACTATTCGAGTCCTTAAACGTTATACGTGTATCCGATAAAACGTGTAATTAATAAAAGGCCCTAACAATAATTAAAAATTATATACAATTTTATTTATTATTCAAAAAAATTTCTATTAATTTTATTATCAATTTCGTTTTTGTCTTCGTTATTAGAGGCTAGCTGTGATTAACGATCGATATATCGTTATTAAATATTGAAATTATTACATACCCACTGTCGAGTGGTTTCGTTTACCACGCGATCGCAAAATCTACAGATCCTGAGACAGGGTCGCGACCCAGACCTCTTTTCGCTCCAGTCACGAATAAAGTTGTTCACAAGATTTAGTATCAGCCTGGTCTGCGTATTGCCGAACGGTTCTACAACGACGTCATAAAAATCTCGTAAAACTCGAGAACTCGCATAATTAATACCAACTTCATTAGTAAACCTCGTAATCCCGTTAACTGTTCGAAAGGTCTTCTCGCGAGTTCGCAATTACTTTTTCTCCGTTTACGGGAACTTATAATTTAATGTATCGTTAGTTTCACCTTTTTCGTTGCTTTCTGCCCAATTTATTCGATTTATTTGTAAAAATACGATTCTTAATAATATGTTACCGAATAAAAAATTACCTTCTAAATCCTGACCACAACGAATCAGCTTTCTCATTATTTCTTTTAAGAGGAGCGACAACGTTTGAAACTTTTCTGACATTGCGCAAGGTGCTGATCTTTCCAAAATACATAAGACATCTTTTATTCGACATGTAATGTTCTCGATGGCGCAGCACCTTTCTAAACACGTCATAATTATATCCACCTATTTATAATAAAACAAGTACACAGAAATAGTATATATATATATATAGAAAATTAATTCTTACTTTTAAATAATTATTATAATTAGACGGCTGATATTTATGCATAATATGAAATAGTCTCCTATCTATAATTATAAGGAATAGAATGATTTCGGTTCGAGTTATTCGCGATTTTGTAATTAAAATATAATATATAATATAAGTACGTGTCCTGATATTTTATCACGGTAGTCCAACAAATATCATTGTCTCGATAAACAAGAAAATGATACGAAATATTAACAGCCGTAGGAAACGATACGATAAAATGGATAGTCCTACATGTTTCAATCAACGATTACGAGGAAAGAAACGTTTTATCGTTATACGACATACGTGTGGTTCTTCGGGCTTCGATCGTGTTTTTAAATAGCAAGCATACTTGCGCTTTGTTCGGGCGTTTTGCGAAAGGTTCGCTCCTTCAGAAACCCGAAGAGCTACAAATATGTTATCTGATAAATATCGCGATTTTTTAAAATCTAAATTTGAATCGTTACTTTGCGAACAATTTCTTCTGGCAGAACTTCCATATCTTGACAGTGAACGCAAGGGAACATATTACGAAACAACGCAGATCGTTGAGATCCCTTTTTTACGTTTCCACAGACTATCGCTGTCATTGCTGTGGCCACAATATCCAGGGCTCCGTGTAAAGGAACCGCATCGTAATTCATGCCGCAACATTTCCCCTCGTGGATCCTGATTTTTTCAAATACAGTTATTCCTCGAGTTACTTTCTGTATACGCACGAGCTGTTTGACATTATATGAAATTATTGCTAATTAAGCGATCGTCGAACGAACTTGTACAAGTCCATAAAATTTTTTAATAAACGATGAGCTCTCGTGAAAATTTCCAGCGCAAGCGTTAAACACTCTGAGTCTTCGGTCAACCGAGTTTTCCGATAGTAGCAGAACTTTTTGCAAGGCATTGCCACGATGAATTTCTAGATCTTCGTGCAGACTGTTCAATAAACTTCTATATTAACTTCTGCAATTATTAAATTGAATAATAATTTCGTTCTCCTTTATGTTAGGTTATCCAATAAATTCATGTCACGGTACGATCATATTTTCCGGGATATATTTTACGCGAATATGGAATGAATAATTTGATACGAAGAAATTTAATCTAACGAAGGCATTTGGCAGTAAAAGATAGATTGGTATAAAAAGTGAACAGCGTAGGAATTTTTATTTTTACGTAGAAATATTACAAACGAAGTTTAAAGCATCCAACCTGACGAAACTATCTTGTAATTATTTCAGAGTTTTTGAAAACTTGAAATAGTAGAGTATTAGACTCGTCCGTAAATAAGCCGATTCGTCTATGAAACGTGAAAAGTATATATATTTGGTTACGGAAGATTAGATCGATAGAATAGATAAATTCTATGCACGTAAATAATAACGCTTGGGAATCGATCATTTTAAAAGAACGCGAACAAACACGTTACTCGACCCGATACGAAGAATTTACCTTCTCACCTTCTACTTTCAACAGAGAAAGACATACCTAAGTATATGTTCGCTTAATAAATCAAATTAATTTCAGATGCAACGATCGCTACCAACGTATAAAGTAGCGTCCTTGGATAATTTCGATAATTTCGTAGCACGCGTCAAATCACTTTCGAGAATCAATCCATTTGTTTCTGCTGAAACCGACATCAATCGCCGCGGTAAATCATCAGTCCTCTTGACGCTTTTCATCGCACGGCTGTCGTGTAACAACTGACATTCGTCATATCGTACAGATATACGCGTAGTTGGTAGATACATCGATATTTTATACTGTTTCATACCGATGTTCGCGACGCGTTGCCGTCGAGACCGTTTCTTTTATTTGCATGCGCGTAGTTCGCGATAAAAGATATACCAACGAGCTGCTGATAACACGAAGCCTTTATATTCGTTTCGAATGGAATAATAAATTTCGCGAGTACCGTTTTCTGGACGAGTAAACGGAAGTCGTTACATCGACGAAGCGATGATCTTGCAAATTTGGTAGCATTGCGGTAGCACTATATTATATGTTCGTACTTTATATCTACATACTTTCTTATTCGATTTTACGTTGCTATTTCGATTTTGTCAATAGTAGTAACACTATTTGTACAAAGGGTAGTATTATTTTCAACTATCTGTAATGTTTCTTCCATAAAATAATTTTACGTTTCCTTCCACTATACATATACAAAAGTTAAATGTATTGAATTTTAAAAGCTTAATGCATATTTGACATTAGACTTGCAGTTCTTTAAATAAACTTAAACATTTCATGATTATATTGACCACTTTTAAAGACAATGGCGCAATATTACATTTATCATCAAAAACGTAATATTTGCACTTGTGTTAATAAGCCTTGATATTCGTATGGACTGTCCTGAGCACTCGTTATATCTTTAAGACGATTATTCTGTCGATTAATAGCAATTTTTTATAAAGTATACGATTGCTATCTATATAATTTTATTTTTATTGCGGTACCTATTCAGTTCCCTTTCGATTAACTTTATTCTTATTTGTTTCGACGTTTTTAGGTTCGTGCAGGAAATCAGAATAATCTGTTTTATTTGTATTCTAGACAAAAATATGTCGCTGTATCCTAGCAACTTGTTTATTTCCGCTGGTTTACCATTTGATATTTTCGTATTGTTGCAGTGTCGTATTTTCACATTTCCATATTTTTACGTGGTTATATGTTTATAGTAGCGTCGCGTAAAATACAGTAGCCAGATAAATTAAAAAATACCAACTCGGCGCAATATTCTTGCTGCACCCCCCATTGTCGTTGTCTACTCAGGACAACTTCCGAGACGAATAACAAATCGCGTCGCTAAGTGGAAAACTCCGGGTGTTATTTTTTCTCTCTCTTCTTTTTTCTTTTTCTTTTTTATCACTCACACTGATTGCAAGAAAACGCGTGGGGCGGCCGACCGCGCTTGTATTTATAAAAGTTTTTACGGTGCCGGATATAATTTATCTGCCACCAAACAGGGTGCCACACTTTTATGTACCAACTCAGTTCCACCTAACTGCAATATTCATTTGAATGCGGGAAAAACTGGGATGTGGCAAGTGAAACGGAGAGTGGGAGGAAGGCAGGGAGGAGAGATTCTGGCGAAATCGCTGTTTTAGCTAAACTTTCACGAATGAAAAAACTGTAAATGGACAAATATACCATTTGTGACGAGAAGTATCGTGGAAAATTTTCAGGATTATTTCGTGCTTAAATTTTCTCGCTTTAAATATTATGATACAGGATTGGGAGTTTGTGCTACTTTTGCATAAATTTAAGGAATTTATTTAATAACGTTAAACTTATTTATAGCTTCGTATTTTCCGCACCTATCTCTTTTGCATCGAACCACGCTGGTCCGTACTCACATTCGTTTCTTTCCCCTATTCTTCGTCTCTGCAGATCCTTACAAAGCAGAATTGGTCATAAGATGGTAGAAAGTTAGCCACGATTTACGATAGTCTCGGAGAACACGGCACTTGCCGTGTAGTAGGTACTCTATATGTGAGCTGTATTAATATAACATCGCGACACGAAATATTAATATCGTCGTGGAAGTGCAGCAGTTCGGTATGCGTCATATGAGGTGCTTTCTACCCTCCGTGCAATAATCGTAAGAGGTAACGAAGCGAGTCTACGCGGCAGCATGCGAGGGTGGAACAATTTCCGACGGTAGGAATTTAAATATTCCACACTTGGTCGGTTTTCTAAGTCAAATGGTACTAGTGAGAAGAACGGAATATTATCATCCAGAATCCGAAATTTCGCCGGGAGACACTCGATTTCCGTTTTTTCATCGCTACCGTATGTTCCACAAGTATGTTTCAAAACAGCGAGTTCCAGAGAGAAAGCTTCAGCGAGTTAAGACAAGTTAAAAATACTCTGTGCGCTAAAGGATAAGCAATGCTATGGAAATTAAGGTGGTAAAAAAAATACGCTACTAATGCTTTGCAGATAAGAAATAGTATTACGTTTTATCGAGTATCTATTGTTTTTGAACTGTTATTTGAGTTACGAAGGATTTTTTGAGAATTTCGTCACGAAACAAATACATACGTATTATATACTAAAGGACTTATAAATTTTTAATTTTATCTTCGAATACGTTGAACTTTTTACATTGAAATTAAGAAAAGGAAAGTCTGTGTTTAGTGCATGCGTAGGGTGTATGCCTGAAATTTTTGAACGAAAATTTCTTATATACGTCATCGTAATCTACATCTGAGACGATGTTCTTAAAGTTTTTCGTATCGTCAAACGTCTGAAAAATATATACATTGTCTTGTGGGCGATGTCTTCTGAAAATTTAGCCAAATTATTAAATTAGGAAACAAGATATAAAATCGTGTGTACGCAACGCAAATATCGATATTATGTATTATGTATTATGAATTGCAATGGCATGTGTCTTATCCAAAATAGTATTGTCGAATTGAAACGTTCACAATGGGTCATTCAGATATCTGAATCGTTCCGCTTTTTATGTTACAATTGTTCGATTTTTCGAAATCAGTTTGAGTTCAATTAAGTACTTCTAGCCAAATCGCATCTGTTCGAAAAGTCCGTAAGTTTCATATTCTAAGGGGCAGTTGCTAAATACATACATACAGTATGAGTACTCTTTTTTCAGCCTGCACCCTTCTGTTCACTTCAAACCAATGGCTATTAGAACGGTATTGATGCTTTGAAGATATTTATAGCTACAAATAAATCGTGAATTTTCAAACAAATGCATATTTTTATAAATATTTTTGTAAGAAATCAGCAATAAAGTGAGATTTGGAAAGGAATTAATTTTATTTTAATTTTCAGATAACTTTAATCGTTAAATCCAATATTTTTTGTTGAGCTCTCGGAAAGATTTCCTAATAAGGAACGTCATATTTATAGCGCAATTGTATTTTCCTGTGTAAAGAGGTCTTTAAGTAGTGGATCTCGACTGGAGCATACTGATAGTGGATATTATATATATTAGCGACAACGCATCTTCGTGCCGATATAATGCTACAGATAGCCTGCCGCTATTTAGCCTTACGATAATTTATGCCTTGATCGAGGGCTTGGTAAGGATCTCGGCAGGGTGCTTGAGCGAATGTTTGGAAATCGATTCGAGCTACGAGATGTCGATGACACGACTATTACAGGATGCGTAAAACATTTTGACGAAGAATAAATTGACAGAGAGGTAGACTGCTGGCAAATGACCCGATCTCGCATTGTCAAAGAATAGAGACTTTGTTTAAAGGATTGGGCCATGCAGTGGCGAAGGGATCGATGCCTCTTGATAAGCGGACTGTAAAGCACCGCACGGCACTTACCCCAGAACCTTAGAGATATATCAAAAAATTTTTTCTTGCCATATACGTATGCTGAATAACTATGCTAAATAACGTCCATCTTGAATATTTGTTACGATATTTATAACGATATAAAAAAATTTATATAGAAAACTTGCACGGTAGATATAGAGAGGGATATGCCGTGATGCAAATACTTTATTTTGCATTGGCTGGAGGCCAAATTTGTTATTCCACATGGACACATATTTCGTTTGGTCTCTTCGACGTAACGCAAAGAATTTATTTTAATCGATACGCTATCTAGGTCCGGTACGTTTCACGAATATCGCGGCAATTAGTTGTTGAACGGTGATGAAAGCAGAAAGACGGACGAAGTGCCTAAAGAACATAATTCCTCGAGGCGTTCGTCGGAAGCTGCCAATTACCACATTCTCGCAGCGGTCGCTTCCCCGGCAAAAGAAGATCGTAATTAGCGAAATTTTCTCGCGGCAAAGCAGGCTTCGAGCGTGGCCTGATCAAAGAAAACGGAGCCGGTGTAATTACAGATAAATTCACATTTAAAAAATGCGTTTAGGGAAAGTATAGATTGTCGGTTATTGCTGATAAGTCCTTTGAGAATGGTTCACCTCGGATTTTTCGTCAACTTCAACGCGACGAAACCGAGAAATTACACTCGTGCAAGTTGACGTATAAAGGATGTGTCGTCACTCGGCCCGAGGGTGTCCAGTTAGTCGTCCTGAAAGCTCGGAAATTCTGTGCCAACTCGTTTCCGAGCTTGTTTCTTTCTCTGATTGCTATCTATGTTTCTAGGTATGTTTAATCGATGTGCGAATCATAAATGTAAACGGGTATCGTTTACGTAACGATTGAATGTAAACGTTGCCTGAATTCTTTTTGTGGAAACAAAGAAACGACGACATTCGGGAAATAGTATCATTTTTACGAAATTCTGACGCCAATCGTATTAATCTCTTCAGCGACTAATTTATTAAGGACAGAAAAAGATAATTTTTTATTTTTAAATAGTATTCAACACTTGCTAGATAAACAAAGGTATTTTGCTACGAAGTGGAAATAGAAAGAATCTATCACAAAAATCCCGGATGAAAAAGTCGATTAATTTTATAGATGAATATTTTTAGAATATACATGAACACGATAGAAATAGGCATTTAATTCCTGAATCAAATAAGAAGACATAGTTTTGATAAAACGAGAAACGTAGGTGATCATTTTTCTCTTCATACTTTATACTTGTCATTGACAGTCATCGATCTCGACCGCTTTAAAAAGGATCTCCGCATCGTAATATGGTAGAGAAGCTAATTTCTAGTACCTCCAAGTGTTTAGAATGTTTTCTCTTAC